>NW_028143150.1:0-240223 GCF_977018435.1 Lepisma saccharinum
GTGGTCCTGTATGTTATGCTTCTGGGTTTCAGCCATTATATGATAGTACAATTACCAAATGGAGGCACTGTGATAGCAAGTTGTAAAATTTAATAGTGTTTACTCCGGAACAGAAATGCTACATTGTTTTCTTTTGTCATGGATGTCCTTTTTTCTTAAGTTAAAGTTATTGTTCCAAACATCACTGTCCATTGCAGAATCCCTGTCACAGAAGGTGGTCGAGTTGTTGTTATTCCATTTGGATACATGAGGCAATGAAAGTACCAGTTCTGTCAAATGAATGTTTAATTAGTACACCTAGAAATGCAAAGGATTATACAAGTACGTAACGACATCATTCACTGTGCAGAAATGAGAGATTCACAGACTATTATAGCTACGAAAAATTTTAGCTCATAGACTATTAACAAACTTTGTTTCATATGTTCACATGTTGTAATTGACATACACCAATACACAGGACCATCAATGTTTGTGGTGTTGATGCTTTGCCATCGAAGATTTTGGGAGTCGATGTTTTGTACTGTCAATGAAATGTAAATGATGTTTTTTGCTGTTGATGGTTTTTCGTCGATGTTTTGACATATAACCCAAAATAATTGATTTAGACTAAGGCTCCTCAAATTAGAAATAATTAGCTCTGATGTAAATTATGTGGTGAACACCTGCTCATTTCTATAAAGTAAGGTGTTTCCAGCATCTCATATCCGTCACCACGGTAGTTGAAAATGAGAGAAAAACATTACAGAAATGCTCAGATTGTTACTGAAAAATTAATCAAAAAGTCTCGAAACTGGATCAAAATGAGAGCAACAATTGCAGAAAAAAATGATGATAGAAATGTTTCAAACATCAGATTGATTGATCGATTGATTTGTTGTTTTAAGTTCACTTTATGCACAGTAAGGTTAATCGGGACTGGATCTACAGTTTAAAGTGGGATCTGAACCACTATGTGCCTCCACCGGGTATCGAACCCAAACATCAGAGTTTCAGGCTAAGAGTTTAAAAATATCTGTGAAAGCAGCAGAAAAGAAGTAAAGGGGAGAAACAAAGTAAAGAGAAAGGGTGAAAGACAAGATGGAAATTAAGACTGAAAAAGAGAAATGAGGAGAGTAGCACATGTTTGTAAAACTCGTATAAGTTCTAAATTTAAACCTGCCCCCTTATTTCTGCATATATAGTTCCTGCCCTCCTGGTCAAAATTTTCTGGCACTGGCCCTGTACTGTGGTGTTAACAGAGTTGAGAAGCAACCTGATAAAAGTAACACTTTACTTGATAACAAATGCTTGTTTTGGTAATTGCATTAGTACAACGTTACCAAAATTACATCAGTAATTGTAATGATACTCAACAACAATCAAGGCTTTTTACAATTAACACTTACTTGTGTTATCTTGATGAATTCAGAACTGGATGATTTATTTGCAAGGATGCTAAACATGTTTTGTTGTGAAAAGGGGGTGGTACTACATTTCTGAGAATTCTACAGGAAACAATCACTTAGCTACTTAGAGATTAACTGGGGTGGAAGGGGATCTCTTCATTACACCTGTCAAGCATAGTTCACCTCTGCTATACAAGAAAAGCTGGTGTGTCACAAACTTGATCAGTCAAGACTTTATGAGTAAGGGTTGCTTGTAGTCATCTCTTTCTTGGAAATATAAGTTCTATAGGCTCTTCAATGTGCAGCTTTAAAGTGCCAATGATGGTAAATTTCTATTTTAGATGTTTGTGCATTTCATCTAAAAATCATATTTTATTCATATAAGTTGTTGAATGGAGCCACAAACTACCATTTGCAGAGTTGTTTAAGTTTACTTTCTTACAACATTCATTCCACTATCCAATGATGCTCTAGTTTCTGCTCCAAGGAGCATGATGGAATGATTATTCAAGTGCAGTTACTATTTTGAAATTGAACTAACAATTGGAAATGTAGGAGAATAGAACTGAAAATGTTTGTTGTGTGTTTGAGTGAAGTCAACCAATGCAATGGAATAATTTCTCTTACAGTACAATTTAATGTACATGCCATACCTAACTTGCCCCTGGACCCTTCAAATTTCAGCACCACCACTTTTATGACAGGAATGTGTTACTTTCAAAGTTACTGTGAAAAGTAAAAATAACTGCAGCACATTGCCTTCTTAGAGCAACTTACCCATTCCTGATATTACACAGACAATAACATTTAAAAGGACACAAACAGATGGCACATTTTTTTCTTGCAACTATGAGGGAAATATAAAACTCAAATTACTTACAGCATATCTTCATGAATGTGCTTTCCTTTGGGTCGTCCATAATGATACCAGGCCAGAAAGGATAGTTTCCTACTTGTCCCCACACCATATCACCAGGAAGCCAAGATTGCACATGGAGGTCATTTTCGTTTTCTGTAACTGCCTTTTCTGATTTACAGACGTTCTTTAATGCTGCCTTCAAATTTAATGTACATTCAGCTTTAGCTGTAAAATTGGATTCATTTTTGGTGTTGTCATCAAATTTATTGACAATTGATTTTCTGCCTGCAGGACACTGATCTTCTAGGATGTTCACTTGTGAATAAATTACTTCCTCTTTCTTGACTTCCTTTGCAACACCAAATTTAGTATTACTGTTCCTAGATCTAGTTCTCATAGTAGTTTTCTTTGCTTTCTCATTCTTTGTGCCTTCTGCATTTCTACCTATTAGTTGGTCCATCTTCTAATAGACATGGGATACCTAATTGTCCTATGGCTCTCTCCCCAATAAACAACCAAATACCTGAAAGAAAAATATGTTCTCTGTTAATTAAGAAGTATGATTTTGTGTCAAAGTTTACCAAGCATCACTAACAATATGTTTCTTATCAATGAAATTATCCAACCTCAGTCATTTATATATCAAATCTCAGGTGAGAATTTCATAATGAACCCCACAATTAGCTCACACAAATTATTTTTCTAAGTTCTGATACCTATTCAAGAATAGCTTATGTATTGGATATATTAATCTTGGGTATAAGAGTTACAATTAGAACTTTTATGGCCTATACTGAGCAAGCAATTGTAGCATTCTTATATCTAGAGAGATGATTTTTAAGTATCAGTTAAAACAATGCAATGTTGTTGTTTCTTGTAATTTTTTCTGGAAGAAAAGTTTCTGGTAATCTTTTGTAATTTTGGGTTCCCCATCCAGATACCTGACTATCTCCTGTGGGATTCGGATATCTGGTTCTGAGATTGGAATCCTGTACCCGGCAACCCGAATCCGAAAATTTCGGGCCATTCCTAATTCTAGGGTTATGATGTAGCGATGTCGTAAGAGAAGGGGGAGCAGGAGGGCGGGCGTCCCCCAATCAGACAGTCAGCCTTCCCCCAACTGGCACTAATGTAAAAATCGAATAATAAGAGTGTTAACTTCTTAGAGTATGGCCATTTACACCTTTTCTAAGTGGTGCATTCTACGTGTTGTCACTTTTTCTGCTTGTAAAATCAACTTCACTCACAAAAATTAATTTTGTTTCAGTATATATATGTACATATGTGTGGATCTCGTCCATCGCCAACCTGGGCATACATGATTTTTTTTTATTTTCTTTCATGTCCTGTAATCATTGCAATAAACATAAGTATGTTTTAAGAACTGGAAAAAAACGTCAAATGTGAAAGGACTTAAAACAAACAACCACTACATTAAATCAAATAACTCCCTTATGGTAAATGGTAGAGAAAAGAACCAGGTACTGTTGTAAAGTCCTTAAAACGCTCTACAATTATAATGTCCAAATGTTCACTAGTATTTTATAATTATTAAGTAATATACGAAAAAACGTAACATAAGATATGCTGTTTTCCTTATTTCTGGTTTGACCTGTCCTGTTACTCCTCATTCGAAAGCTCTTGTTGCGCAGAATGAGAATCAGTAACCATTTTCCCTCCAGGACAATTAGAAACGGATCGTAAGTTCCAAATTTGTTTCTCTTTCCACATTATTATCACACTATGGAAGCAATAAACATTGCAAGGAAACTATCGGCGAGTTAACATTTTAACTCAATCTTGTCCATCATTACAATAACACAATACACATTAAAACATCAAGAAAAATTCTGAGGACCACAAAGCATCTAAAGTACGGACAAATTATTCCAATAGTGGAGTATCAGTACTTAGGACGTTAGGAGTAATACTAACAAATGAAAATGATATTAGAGGAAATAAAAATCAGACTTAATTCAGGAAACGCGTGTTACTTTTCTCTTCATAAACTTTGATCTTCTAGTTTAATATCTAAGAAACTAAAAGTTAAAATATACAAAACAGTAATTTTTCCTGTAGTATTATATGGGTGTGAAACTCGGTAACTTACATTAAAAGAGGAAAAGAAATTAAGTGTATTTGAAAATAAAATTCTTAGAACAATATTTGGACCTAAAAGGGTTGAGGGGACAGGTGAGTGGAGAAGGTTACATAATTTGTATTCATGTCCAGATATTATAAGAATAATTATATCAAGAAGACTTAGGTGGGCAGGCTATGTGGTACGAATGGGAGAGGAAAGAAGAGTTTATGGGATTCTTGTTAGAAAACCTGATGGTAAGAGACCTGAAGGAAGCCCAATACGAAGATGGAGGGATAACATTGAGATGAGCCTAAAGCAAATGGGTAAGGATGGAAAAGATTGGATTGATGTTGTCTATGATAGGGGCAGATGGAAGGCCTGTGTTGCTGCAGCCATAAACCTTCAAGTTTAAGAAGGCAAGAGAGTCAGTTAGTTAGTTTGGATCGTCAGTGGTAACGCTAATTTGTGGCGGACATTCAAAGGCGGTTCAAGAAAACCAGCACTTCAGCTAGTTGTGGATCTTCAGTTATTGTGGATCTTCAGTTATTGTGGATCTTGCTATTTAGGGGCTTGCATATCAAGGCGATGATGAGACTACGGGAATCAACAGAGGAACAAAATACGACGATATTTTTAGGAGTTGTATTGAACTTGGACCTTTAAATACGTATAAATTATACTCACAACTCGATTCAAAACGAACTAATCTGCGGAATGTCCACACTTATTCTCAGTACCCTAAAAAAGTAGAAGAGGAGCAAGTATTCGCATTGATGGTAGATGATACAAAAGAACTGCGAGGAAAGAACAGGGGTCAGTTCTTGTCCGATATGTGTATCGTGGGAAGGTAAAATAACGCATTTTAGGATTCGCCGCTCTTCAATCATTATGTACACTTTCACTCCTTGCACAGGCCCATAGCTAGAACTGATCTCCAAGAGAGAGGATGGGGGCGGGGGATCTCCAAGGTAGAGGATGGGGGGGTTAAGTTAGTATAAACATAAACTTTAGAAATATCATACAAATACTACAGTTTTTTTTACATCTTATAAACTGTTAATTGACTGCTACTGACAGCATCCCTTACTACACTCCCCATATCACTTTTGATGATACAGATATTTATATCATACAAAAGAAATGCACACTAATATATTCAATCATAGCGCCTACCCTACATTCCACCCCCGGCCAAAGCAATGAAACCCTCCTTCCTTCGCAAAACTTGTGAGTTCTTGGCCTTTGACGCAGATGTGGAAGGAATGTGCATGATACCTTAAAGTCGCAGATATTTGTCTAAACGAGAGGTCGCAGCAGGAGCACCGAAGGTACAGATAAAGAAGCTTCCCTATGGAAGAATTCTAAAGTCTAGAGATTCTTCTAAATACTTGTCGCTACTTAGACTTCTGATCATAAACTAGATGAACGAATGTAATAGCTGCTGTTCATGCTGTTTTACCTTATGTCAAGGGGGCTGTCAAAGTACCAGGGTCAGCTTATTTCTTGAATTATGAAATAGGTGTACCTTTCGGGAAATTTTATTCCTGTGCTATCATTGCCCTGAAAGCTAAGTTACAGTTTTTGCCCATAAATTTTAGGCGTTACAACTTTGTCGATTTCCTAGCAAAGTATAAATTGGTATTTCACGAGGTTAACAAACCTGCTGTAATATCTGTGGCAATCTGAGTTTTCAGTGCGGCGTGTGGAAAAAAAATGTCCATGTTTGAAACGATTTAAAAGTCTGGCTCGCAATGGAATGCTGAATGGCAGGTCGTCTCATTTTGCTGTTCTTGCTATTGAGAAAGAGGAATGTCAACTCTTGGACACTGGGGGTCGATGCATTCTTCAAGCACATGCTAATAGGAGACTTGAACACTAAGGGATTTTCGTTGTTTCTAATACTTAAGAAAATTACTTTCTTAATTACTTTTGAAAGAAAATTATACTCTTCGAAATATTGATTTTCGTCATTTATATTACCTTATAACTTAAATATGTCTTTATATAACTAGTCTCATTTCAAGAAATATGATTAATTATGAAATAATACATATCTTAGACCATTTTCTACCTGTCTCTACAACACTGAAATAGGCCACTAGAAACAACGCAACTTACGGCAGTTCCAACGAGTAAAAATAAACGTTAAGACGAATCGTACAGAGGTAAACTCATAATCAAGAATTAAATATGAGCAGTAAACGCCCACCCAGTTCAACGAAGGATAAAAATAAAACACAATACATGAATGAATAATATTATGTTGTTTTATTTTCAGGCGTTGCATATTAAGAACGCGTGTCTGCGTATATGTCTGTATGTGTGTGTGTGTGTGTGTGTGTGTGTGTGTGTGTGGGTGTGGGTGTGTGTGTGTGTGTGTGTGTGATAATGTGATATATATAGACACACACATACACACACACACACACACACACACATACGTGCATATGCTACCTTGTGGGGACTCTGTTAGTGCACATACACTGTGGGGACCGGGGGAAATTACAGTCGTAGTCTGATGTGTTTGTTGAAAATATGTGACAAATAACACAGTAAAACTATAAACTCCTGAAAATTAAAAGTAACCTACATTGTGAGCAAATTATACAAGAAAAACGTTTCCTATCCTTGTGGGGACACCAGTACCCACAAGGCCTGTGAAATCAGGTGGCCTCGGGTCCCCACAAGGTTCAATAGATATATGAAAATTTACACATACACTCCATACACACGATTGATTCTGTACAGACGCTGTGGGGACCGATGTGTAAATAAGTTTGAAAATGCTACCCTGTTGGTACTTGACAATAAAAGAGAGGAAATACTTTTAGTCTGTGTCGATTTTTGCAGTTTTTGTCGTTTATGATATTTTTCATTAACAAAATCGTAAATACTTGTCTTGCAGAGAATAAATCACTGGAAAAGAGAAACAGATGTTACATGAAATAGGAGAGACCTGACGGACACAAGAGCACTGGTAAAATTATTTTGGATGTAAATAAGTGGCTGACAAATAAAGTTAGCAAAATAATTATAATAACGAGTGTTGTGCTATTTTATGAAGAAATGCAAACTTCTCTGTTTTAAAATGAAGACAAAAAGTAAAAAGCTACATAGCAAGTGGATTACAAATAATAATAATGATGATAATAATAATATTAACGATAATAATAATAATAATAATAATAATAATAATAATAATACCATGTGATATGATGTGGGAATCATGCAGAGGGATATAGGACTCGAAATCGATTCAATAAAGTTCTGAGTTCGATTTTTTTCTTCCAGTGTCACTTCATCAATTTTATCTAATCGTCACGATTAGCCACAAAAGCCAGAAAGAAACGATGCAAAATGTGATATATGTGCAAAGTATCTTTCATTGTTCTCACAAACTATTTGTGTTTGATTTATATACATTTCGAATCATGCTTTGCTTTAAGTTAAATGTTAATTTGTATCTGAAGTCAATTAAACATTACAATGCTGACCAAGGCATGAAACAAGGCTCAACAGTGTTACTAAATTAAATTAGTCAATAATTTAAAAAGTGCTTTTACAAGGGATATAACTTCTGATGGAAAAGTGAGTAGTGTCCCTACAACGTTGTTATCTTCCATTGAAGAAATATATAGTGCGCTCAAGGGTATACAAGCGCTTAGAAATTTTCCAAGGAGAAGCGGGAGGGGTGTATCATGGGCAAAGTCAATATATTTTTCAAGGAAGCTAAAATGTAAATTTACACGTCATGAAAATACTAACAGTAACTGTTACTAATATTATTGATTTATGTACATTTCTAATTTATGATAATATGTTATTCTTTAATGCATTATTTACATCTCACAAATTCAATCAATTTACTTTATGTGCTAGCATGCTTTGAAATAAGGAAGTCATGGCTTCAATTCGCGATAGAAATTCGATATACGTTTAAGAAACTTTTCGATCCACAAGCTTACCTTTTTGTTGTTGAAGTGTATTGTGTGCTCACAAGGTATATTACTGTCGATACAAATTGAGTAGTGTCCCCACAAGGATGATATCTTCTGTTGTAGAAATGTATGATGTCCTCACAAGGTTTATTACTTCTGATGCAAAGTGAGTAGTGTCCCCACAAGGTTACTATCGTCTGTTGAAGAAGTGTATGATGTCCTCACAAGGTTTATTACTTCTGATGCAAAGTGAGTAGTGTCCCCACAAGGTTATTATCTTCTGTTGAAGAAGTGTATGATGTCCTCACAAGGTTTATTACTTCTGATGCAAAGTGAGTAGTGTCCCCACAAGGTTACTATCTTCTGTTGAAGAAGTGTATGATGTCCCCACAAGGTTTATTACTTCTGGTGCAAAGTGAGTAGTGTCCCCACAAGGATGTTACCTTATGTTGAAGAAGTGTATGATGTCCCCACAAGGTTTATTACTTCTGATGCAAAGTGAGTAGTGTCCCCACAAGGATGTTACCTTATGTTGAAGAAGTGTATGATGTCCCCACAAGGTTTATTACTTCTGATGCAAAGTGAGTAGTGCCCCCACAAGGTTATTTTCTTCTGTTGAAGAAGTGTATGATGTCCTCACAAGGTTTATTACTTCTGATGCAAAGTGAGTAGTGTCCCCACAAGGTTACTATCTTCTGTTGAAGAAGTGTATGATGTCCTCACAAGGTTTATTACTTCTGATGCAAAGTGAGTAGTGTTCCCACAAGGTTACTATCTTCTGTTGAGGAAGTGTATGATGTCCCCACAAGGTTTATTACTTCTGGTGCACAAGTGAGTAGCGGCCTCACAATGTTGTTATCTTATGTTGAGGAAGTGTATGATGACCTCAAAAAATATAGGGTGGCTTAAAAATTTTCCAAGGAAGGAGGGGCGACATAACGCATGGGTAAAATCAATATTTTAGTCAAGGAAGCTAAAATGTAACATTACATATCAAAATAATAGTAATTGTAACATTTAGTGCATATAACGTATTTATGATTAAATTATTGATTTAGTTTATTTTACTTCGCTTTTGTGCCAGTTTCGGCTAATTGCGAAGATGGAGATGAGTGATGATATGATAATATATTATTGTTGCATGCATTATTTACTTCTCACACATTTAATCAATTTACAGCAAGCGGAGAACAAGTCCTTGCGCAAGTGGTGACGCTAGACGGTCACCAATGAATAGGTGAGAGGAAATGGCATTGCGTGAAGAGGGAACACCGATTGAAGTTACCAGTCTTCACAGCAGCGCCTACTGCTTCGTTCTGCCAACTCGATTTCCCCCTTTCTGACGCTAGGCGCAGTTTTGCTCCACTTCCATCATGTGATGTCCTTTGGGGCTTCTACGATAATCAAAAAATATTTTAACCAATTGCATCAAATGTGAATCTGATTCTTAACAAAATAATAAATAAAATACACTTGATGCGTTCTGGTGCATCAATAGATATGATGCATTTAGTTTTCTGTGTGCAGCCTTTTTCACAATGGCCTCCCCCAAGGCGCAGTGGTAGCGTCGTCGCCTTGTAATCAAGGGGTCCCAGGTTCGATACCTGTAAACTGTAGGTCCACTCCAAATTTGCTTTACTGTGCATAAAGTGGACTTAAAACACCAACTCAATCAATCAATCAATTTTTCACATATATACTGGCTTCAAGATTCCACTATGTCAGTGTTATATCTAAGGAGGAAGCCAGTGTGAATTCATTATGGCGGGGAAACAAATATGTTTTTATTTTTTTGTCGCTTTGAAACATTCCTTCCACTGCAACTGCTTACTCATGATATCCGATTAACTGTAAACATGTTGAAGGGAAAGAACGGCGCCAAATATCATGGAGGAAGAAGAAGGAAGTGCAGGCACAGTGAATGATCCAGTGGATCATAATGATTTTTTTTTTTTAATGCGAGTGTTATTTTTGTCTTCGGTGCGTCCTTTCGGCGTACGAATGTTCAAAAGAGTCCGGTTTTATGACATTGCTCTCTGTAGTAAAACCATGCGTGCTAGGGGTGCAAGGAACACATATTCAGACCAAAGTAACGTCATCAAAACACGAAGCCTTCGGTTGGCAGAACCGACATTTCAACTGATTCAAGTACTGTTCGACGATATATCGTCCAGACGATATATCGCGATGTTGAGAAACTGTCGTCCAGGCGATATTAACTAGACGATATATCGTCACGATATTTTTGCGATATATATTGTGCACGATACGGAAATAATATCGTATCGTATCGTCTGCTACGATATTTTCTTGACGATATATCGCGATATCAAATTTCCGATATTGTACATCCCTAGATTCAAGTCCAATTTATGCACAGATGTTAATCAGCCCGCCTATGCGTCGGATACGATGTTTGTTTATTAAAGTTTACGTATTCTGGTTATTTCACGTCATTCGAAGTTGAGGTTTAGTTATAATGATGAGGATGACTGACGAACTCAGGAACATGGTGATCGAACCTGGGACCTCTGACATACTACCAGTCGCATAATGATTTTTAAACGTATCAAGGAAAACGTCCGGTAACCCAACGGAAATCAGACTTCAGTTTGCGGGATCCAGAAGTCCTGTCCCGGGAATCTTCGGGAAATGATTAACTTACTTTCGGGATTTCGAATAGGTCAGGAATTTAAAATGATCGCGAAATAAGAATTCTGGATATACTTAATTATCGGAAAGGAAATCTTCTAGAAATGGCATCAAAATACCGAAAATAATTTATTTGGGGACAAAATGTGCGTGGAACTCAATAATTTCAGTAGTGTTAGGAAATTCTGAACATTACCTATCGATAAAATTTTCTGAACTAGTCGGGAAATACGTGAAATTTTCTGTCCTGAAGACCGGGATAGTTTTATATACCGTATCGATCCCGTCCCGGACCCATAAACTCCGATCACTCACACCCATTAAGTAAAAGAAACAGTGGGAAAAAGAATAAAGTATCCAAAAGAAATTGTGCAAACTGAGGCATAAGGTTTTTGATTGATTAATTGGGTGTTTTAAGTTAACTTTATGCACAGTAAGGCTAATCGGGACTGGACCTACAGTTTAAAGTGGGATCCGAACCACTATGTGCCTCCACCGGGTATCGAACCCAGGACCCCTTAATTACAAGGAGACGACGCTACCACTGCGCCATCGGGGAGGTCTGAGGCATAAGGAAAAGAAACGAAACATTGCTTTCTTCCAGTAAGCATTAATTTAGTTTTATCTAACTTGTAGACCTATTTCATTTGATGATTTTTGGTCTTTCCATTAATTTACACGGAACGAAAATATTCTCTAAATAATTTGAAAAATGTAAACAGCTTGGTCGTCTTCTGTGGCGGAGAAGTAAGTGTAGCGCCAGAATTCCTGGATTCGAATCTTTGTCAAGTCATAATGTGTTTTTGTCTTTTCATCTATTTCACAATTTTATCCTTGTCGTCGCGATGAGCTAAATTGGCAGAAAAGCGACGTAAAAATACAGATGGAATTAGTTTGATCTTTTCTCAAACAGCACATTTGCAAGGGTCATTCAGGATTGACCGACCAAGACTACAAGTCCTACAAGGACAAAACTACGTGAGTTTTTTAAAGGAATCTCCATGAGCATACAGGCATAGCTGCTATCACTGTGTCAGTTCCGTGAGTTATTTGGCGTTGAAGACACTAGACTGCTGCCATAGCCACTGCAGGATATCTTGATATCTTTTGTCAGTGCTTCATCTGTCTAAAATTTCTTCCCTCTCATATTATCTTTAAGCGGCTCAAATAAATCTGATATTCACTAAGAGTTAGCCCGGAGTGTAAGAACATGAAGCAAAACCCTTTCGGAAAGATATTGCTGTCAAATTGACAATGTGGGGAGGTTATTGTGAAGGATAACATTTGCAGACAACATCAACGTCTTTTTTATGCAAATGTCATTACACGGCACCCTTCATCAACGTGCAGGAAAACTGGGCATATTTCATGACCCTTTCCCCAAAAATTCACATAAAGAACACCTTGCATGTCCCAGTCCGACAAATGTGTCCACGCGGTTCATTCGTGAGAAACTGGCGTTCTTCGCCAAGCTGTTAAGATCATTCGTACACTCTTGCCCATTCTCCGGCAGTTTTATCGTTCTCCTATTTATCATTGCACATTACACTATACCGAGAGTCACTGGTAGATGAATTTGCTTAGTTTGATTGATTTTTTGTTGTTTTAAGTCCACTTTATGAACAGAAAGGCTAATCGGGACTGGAGCTACAGTTTAATGTGGGATCCAAAACCACTGTGCCATGTGCCTTCACCGGATATCGAACCCGGGACTTGATTACGAGGCGACAACGTTACCACTACGCCACCGGGGAGGCCCTGAATTTGCTTAGTGTCTCGTAGAGCCGCTAACTAGTCAACCGACAGTTTCTCACAAAAACGCGGCGCAGAAAATGGAAAAACTGTAGCAGAGGGAAGTTTATAATCGCATAACGTTGATCCCCGTAACTAGCAACAGTCACCTGAAAAAAGAATCATCTGAAGCGTCGCCACGAGTACTGTTTGCTAAATGTAAGGTGTTAGGGAGGAGAGCTCTCGTTTTATGACCTCTGTAGAGGAAATTGCAATTTAGTCTCATAATATGTGATTTTTTGTCAATTTTAGACATCTTGGAGACGGGGTCGTCCGGTCGAACTCATACCTCCTTTAAAAACAAATTTATTCAACGTGCAAGAAATTCCGGATCTCGGTATTTAAAATTTAAAACTGGGTAGTCCCTGTTGAACTTTTTGAGTGACATTTTTTTCATATTTTTGCACGTAAACGTTGTGTTTTTCTTCGCAGCAACCAAAGAAATACAAGGTAACCAAAAAAAGTTCTTGCTGTTCTAGAGCAGTGATAAACAAAGAGCAATACAGTGGACGGTACGTACCTTTAGGTTTCGAGTAATCTCCATCAGCATCCAACACCTTTTGCCAAAGTTCCTGCAGCTGCACAATACCCTGGTGATAAAACTCGGCGGGCTTGGATGCAAAGAAGTCCGTGAGTGCGTTCCGTAGGTCTCCCTCATTTGCGAAGGATCTACCACGGAGGTGGTTGTCGAGGGAACGAAACAGGTGGTAATCTGTTGGTGCAAGGTCCGGTGAATATGGTGGATGGCACAGTGTCTTCCAGCCAAGTTGCTGAAGGGTTTTTCGGGTTCTCTTTGCCACATGTGGTTTGGCATTGTCGTGCAGGAACAGCACACCCTTAAGATTCACCAATGACAGCTCCTTCAGCCGCAATGCACGGTGCACCCTTTGCAACTGCTGAGAGTAGAGTTCAGCAGTGATGGTCTGACCAGGTGGAAGGAGCTCGTAATGTATCACTTGCCGACAATTCCACCATAAAGAGAGCATAACTTTTCGTGGGTGCAGAGGTGGTCTTGAGGTGTGAGGAACAGTGTCACGTGGCGACAACCAATGTCTGGTATGCTTGGGAGTGTCATAGAGGACCCACTTTCCGTCACCAGTGACCAGCGGGGGTGAAGAAGGGCAACTACGCCCCTTTATTTCAAATTTTGTACAAATAAAAATACATTTCGTATTTTTCTTGCTCGCAATACCTAATTTTCTTACAGTCTAATCAAGTTCAGAACCGTAGGTAGCTAGAGGGGCGGCGGGAGTCAACCATAGGAGCCAAACGATACAAATGAAAAAAAAAATGTAAAAGAGAATCTATATTATTTTCAGTTTTCACAATTTTGGTTCTAAAAATTTTTTTGCTCACTTCGCTCGCCATAAGAATTAAATTCGTTATGCATTCTCTGTCGTTCAAAAATGCAGTTTGTGAGCTTGTTTTTCATTATTAGCTAATGAAATTGAACGTGTTGAAAAAATATTTCAAATAGTTTGATCCAACACTATTGCTTGGGCGCCGACTTCTAACCCCCCTTATTGCGTGAATAATAATGTGTTTGGTACTACTACTATTAATAATAATAAAATTGTAATGCTAATTACAATCGTGTTATTATTATTATTATTATTATTATTATTGATACGTTTATCCTAGTGGTTGCATCCCAAACAAAAATTCGTGGTTGCGCCTCTGACTGAAATATTCTTAAATATGCTAAAACTTTTGTTAAAATCGGAAATGCAAAATACGAATCTTTAAATATAACCCATATTATTTTTAATGAGCTTTTATTTCTTTCCTTACTCCAAAATTCGCGCTCGTATTGGGAAAGGGGGGGGGAGGGGGCAGTGAAGCACTTGACCTACCTGAGATGTCTGGGAACACCTAATATCATTTGAATAGTGAAATTGTTGCGTGGACAAGGTATGTGTTGAAAGACATCAGACTCAGTGGTCTCTGATATTTGAGTTTTTGTTTTTTTAAGTCCACTTTATGCACAGATAGACTAATCGGGACTTGATCGACAATTTTAAGTGGTATCAGAAGTTTTGGTTGCCTCCTTCGACTACCGAACTCGGAACCCCTTCATTACAAGGCCACGTCATTACCACTACGCCATCGGATTGACCCTAGTCTCTGATATACACATTGTGAAGAAATACAAAAAGACACTGAACTGTTTCTAAAATAAATGATAATGTTTATGGAAAGGAAGCAAGTCGAATCCAGTTTATATTTAAATAGAATACTCAAGTCTGAACTTAGCAACAACGCCACGGTATTTTCAATTCAATTAAATTTTATGATTTGTAAAACAACGACAACAATAATGATAATAATAATAAAATGTCAAGGTATTTTTTTATGACTGAAGGGTATGATATGAAATATTACCCTGCCCCCAAGTGCTCGAAGTGAAAATCCTTGCCCAGTTGGGGAAAAGATATGGGAATGCTTGTAGTTGTATGGATCAATTTTGAGAAAATGCGGTAGGTGATGGAATGCCTATGCAAATTATCCTTGTCGTGGATGCTTTGTTAGAATTTTCTTAACTGGGGGATATCATTACTGTGGCATAAGAAGAAAATATCGAAGGACGTATGTAAAATGTCGGTGCTTGGCGGAGGGTAACCGTGGGTAAGGCGCCAGAATACGAGCTGCGGAGCTGGTTATATTTTTCATAATTGACAATGTAATTGTTTTTGGAAAAAAGAAACTCGTTGGATGCATTACGAATATTAAATATCTGAATTCAAAAACATCTGAAACACTTGAACGTGGATCGATCTCAGAAAGAAACCCATTGGAACAGAGGCGCAACCACGAATTTTTATTTGTGGGGCAAGTACCAGGATAAACGTGCCATAATAATAATAACAATAATGCTAATAATAATTATGTTAATAATGTTATTATTATAATATTATTATTATTGACTTTGCCTTATTTTACTTCGCTTATTGTGCCACTTTTGGCTAATTTGCCAAGATGGGGATGAGTGATGATTGGATGAAATTGATGAATGGACACTCACAAACATCCATGCCCAAGCCGGAATTCGAACCCGGGACCAACATTATTATTATTGTTATTAGTAGTAGTAGTAGTATCAAAGACATTATTACCCTCGTAAATTATTCAAGAAGGGGGTAGAAGTTGGTGCTAAAGCATTTGTGTTCGAACAAACGATTTGAATTATTTTTCAACACGTTCAATTTCACATTAAAAATGGAAAACAAGTACACAAACTATTTTTCAAAGACAGAAAATGCTTGATAAATGCATTCCAAATATAATTATTTTTTACATTAACATGTACGACTTTCGTGCACGATATATGTTTCACATATCATTGGTGAAGGGACGAAGTGGCGTATCTTGATTTTTATGATTTTTCAGGAGATCGATTTAAAGTTTTTCGTTAAACATAATACCGTCGTGTTCATTTGATATTTATTATATCAATTGAAAATTTTGTACAATAAGTGTATGATTGTTGTTATATCTGGGAAAAAAGTTACATTTTGAACATGTTTTCATTTCTGCTGGAAGAAAAATGCTGGAATGTGCTTGAATCACTTAGGTCCCTTCGCCTTTTCTTTTCAAAGATTGTGATTAAAGTTACGCCCTCTTTAATTTTTTTTTTAAAAAATAATCTTTTTGGTATGTAGAGATACATTTATTAATTTTCCCGTTAATATAAAGTATTTAATAATAGTTGTATTGATTTTAGTCTTTTATTTAATGGTTTATCTTTAATGCAATTCAAGATTCACTTCAGTACAAAGATAATATGAATTCTGGTTGTACTTGTAACTAAGAATAACTATGGGACTCTAAAGGCTCGTACATTTGCATATTTTCAATATTTTTTTTATATGATATTCAGTGTGGAAGATTTTTGTAGAAATACACAAACTCAGGTTCGCTCACTACAGGTGTATCTCCTTCACATAAAGACATCAAATCTGCATACATCTGTGATGAAATCCTTGGGGAATGTGAGTGAAGACACTTTGGAGTTTTGGTGAATATAACTTTCCTTTGCAGCGAGATACTTCGATAAACCACATTTAAATGGCTGTCCTTGAAAAAAAATTTATCTGGTTGATCCTTGATCACCATTAGTTATCGTATGCCTGTCCAGTCAATTCCTTCACCATTATCATCCTTCCTTACAGATAAGATCCTCGCAGTTGATGCGACATCTCGGAAATCTAAGAAATTCATGCATCGAAGGGAATGCTCAGTGTATGGTTTATCAGATCGTGCAAGTCTAAAAATTGGTAGCAGCTGAGCTGGAATGAATACATTTCCAGTTGATTTTAGTGCCTTCATTCTGTCCGTGGTAGGATTCAAAGAAATTTAAATTGATGACACTGATATGCTGAGCCATAATAACAGTGTAGAGCATCATGGCTGCAACTATTGAGATTTTATTTTGCCCTGTACAACCATCAGCGAACAAGTAAACATCTTCAACCTGTTTTACATCCAATTGATGAAGAAAATTGTTTAGGCAAGTGGAGATTTTCGCATGCACCTCTGTGGTTCACTCCTTCGTGCCAAACAAAACAATGACATTGCCTTGTCGTCAGATCATAGACTGTAATATTATATGTGCATAATCGTCTTATATAAAATAACTTTATTTCATTTGAAATGGGAAAATAAATGACTTGCTGAAAATGAAACACTGAAGCAACAGTCTTGCATTGAAGGTCCGATGTGTCTTTAGCTTCCATTTTCTTCTTTCTTACAGCATCCTTCTCGGCGATATGTTTTTGATGCTTATCAGCTAGTTCGCTTTTCTTCGACTCATCTCCTTCCAGAAAGTTGCTACACAGACCGTACGTATCCTTTTTCGGTCAATGAAAAGAAAAGGTCATGCTTTTGAATATCTTTCCGTATGTCTGATAAGTTGGTAAAGGGGTGATGTTCTCTTTATGATCCTCAATAAACATTCTATACATTTTGCTTTTTGGCAGATCCGAATGAAGACATTGTCTTTGTGTATCTTTCCTGCAGTAGTGAGATTCAACTCTTGGGGCCGGACCCTGTGGTCGAGTGGTTAGCACATCGCGCTGCGACGCCAAGGGTCCCGGGTTCGAATCCCGCTCGGGCTTGGTTGTTTGTGAATGTCCATTCATCAATTTCATCACTCTTCCCCATCTTCGCAAATTAGCCAAGAGGCGCAAAACGCGAAGTAAAATAAACTAAATCAAGCAATCAATCAATCGACTCTTGGGAATCTCTTTATGAGTTCTATTATTATTTTCTCTATTATTTTGTCCCTTTCCAGTAGGGTCTAAAGTTTTCCTCCTATTTTCAATTTCTCAATGACACCTGAGCATCTTCTTTTGGCTAGAGCAGTTCGCATTGTTTTCTCTGGTGTTAAAAGTGTGTTTATAAACATGGTTTTACACAATGATACTACTTCTCTTTCCTTCTATGGTAAAAAGTAATGATTTGTTTTTGATCTTCGAGATTCTTCATTTTGCGTAGTTTTGTGTTTAACGTCAGAAACCTTTACATATGTGTTGACGAATTCTCGTTGAAGCTGAAGGTCGCCACTTGCATAAAAGTCCTTAAAAATTTCAAGTCTTTCCGCATCTGTGATTTTAAAGCATTCTTTACCAAACTTTTCACATTTTCCATGACATTTTACTTTCAGATTTCTCCCTGGATTAACGTATGATTAACCCTTGTTTCATAAATCTTATATAAATTTATATAATATTTCGTAAATCGTATATCTTGTTTCCCGATATAGGCTAAGCTTACGCCAGTACGCGCCTTCATTTCTTAGCAGCCACTGAAGCAACTTCTCAGATTTTTTTATGCAGAAAATTTCAAGATACGCCAATTGCAGGGTGCTTAAATCTCCGGAACCAGTGGGAATTCAGCTACGAAATTTTGACAGGTAACAGAGGAGGTAGTCATAACTCAAAAACGCAATTTTTCGAGTTACAACACTTCGCGCCTTCACCGACGATATATGCAACATGGAGCGACGTGAACACTAAATTGTGTGCATATTAAAAGTTTATTTAATACATATTATATACAACTTATATTATTTAAATCCAGGTGAGTGGAGACGGTTACATAATTTGGAAGTACATAATTTGTATTCATGTCCAGAACACTAAATTGTGTGCATATTAAAAGTTTATTTAATACATATTATATACAACTTATATTATTTAAATCCAGGTGAGTGGAGACGGTTACATAATTTAGAAGTACATAATTTGTATTCATGTCCAGATATTATTAGAATAATCAAATCAAGAAGACTTAGGTGGGCAGGCCATGTGGCACGAATGGAAGAGGAAAGAGGAGTTTACAGGATTCTTGTTGGGAAACCTGATGGTAAGAGACCTGTAGGAAGGCCAAGACGAAGATGGAGGGACAACGTTGAGATAGACCTAAAGGAAATCGGTAGGGATGGAAAAGAGTATATAGATCTTGCTCAAGATAGGGACAGATGGAAGGCCTGTGTTGCTGCAGCCATGAATCTTCGGGTTTAAGAAGGCTAGAGAGTTAGTTAGTTAGTTATTTTACTTATTTCTCTGTCTGATAATTAACAATGCATTACAGAGAACAATGACATATTGCGAGCAAAGCGAGCAAGAAAATTTTTGGATCCAATTTTTTTGCAGGCTGAAATCAATATTGCTTTAATAGGGCTCAAACAATTTCACGGGACGCCAATGCATTATCTCTTACAACTTTTGTGCCTTCCCGACACAAAAATATATACACTTGGGAAAATGCGAATGGTCCAATAAATAAGTTTATTATGGTGTTCACTTCATGTATATTTTACTTGTGAATATTATCTATATTACAGACAAGTTCACATATTATCATTCAATAAAAAGCTTTGTTGTCCTTTGCCGGAACACTGATTTCGTGAATAGGTTTACAAAAATCAGAGTAAATAATAAGTTGAAAGGAATTAATTTAATTAATTTCTTTCAACTTCCTTAACTTTAACTTTGGAAAGCGAAAGGAATTTCCAAATCTTTTGAAACAAAAAATGTTATCTAATGCCCACTTGTATGCTTAAGCAGCCAGTAGGCTTAAAGGGCAATATGGGAGGCGCAAAATTTTGCAAAATATGATCAAGATTAGAACAGGATTATGGGCCTGAGGGCTGCAGCTTCTGATCTTCACAGGGATGATGCATAAAAATTACTTTGAAAATGTGCCACATAATGAAAAGAAATAGATACTTGAAATGTGGCAAAAATATAGAAATATAATTAACTGTCTGCCATAACTTGGCCAAAAAGTTGTAACTGAAACTGAGTGTAGAAGGGGTGGAGTGGAGTTGCTTGATGTTTTCAACCCCGGGCTTCCGGTCTGGGTATGATTAAGGTGATCTGTTAAACAAATAAAAACTTCTTCTTAGCGTTGCTTCCTCCAGCAACACACAAAGTTTTTTAGTTAGGTCTATATTGAAATACTAAGACAGAGGTATTTTGATATGTCCCTTTCATCATTACGATTTTATATACTTGTCATCTTCTAATTTCGATATCGTATCCAAAATAGATAATAATAATTTTATATTCATTCTACTAATAAGAAGCAATCACAAAAGAAGATTTTGATAAAACAGCTCCGTAGGTTTGAAAAATAGCTGCAGAATTATTCACTTGATGAGTTAGCAACCGTATGTAGAAATCTAGTTGTTGTTTTAAGTCCACTTTATGCACAGATAGGCAATCGGGACTGGACCTACAGTTTACAGCGGGGTCCGAACCACTATGTGCCTCCACCGGTTATTGAACCCGAGACCCCTTGATCACAAGGCGACGAGTCTACCACTATGCCATCAGGGAGGCAAAAAATCTTCTTACAGATACATTTTCCCTATCAGTTACGTAATCATGTGATTTTTCTTGTGGTTAACTAACATAGAATAGGGACAAAATTTTAGAACTTTGTGCTTCATAACATAATACATACAATTTTATTTATTTACTTATTTATTACATTTCGATTATATTTTTCCAAAATGTCCTTCTTTAGCTTAGGTAAATATTATGCAGAATGAACTAAGAATTTGATTTATACCGGGTTCTTGCTTTTTTTTAAATTTTGCTAAGAAGACATTATTCATACTTATGTCAAACGCTGAGCTGTATTGGGCGCTCGGAATGCACACGTGATGTAGTGACACCCTTATACAGATCGGATTGGTTTTAGTTATTATGTATTAGTTTTAATCTGCGAATTAATTAATGTTTAAACGATATTTTTCATTTTATTGCAAGAGCTTTTACAATTCATTATTTTCGGTAAGGGGTTTGCCCCCGTATTATGTGAGGGACTCGATTAGTCATTTAGAAATAAATAAATAACAGTCTGCGTGTGAAACAAAACAAGCTGGCGAACACACTATGTTTGCATTTCTCAGTTCGTCCATTTAATCAACATGTCGTAAGTGCATCTTGCGATTCACGATTATTGGTACTGCACGACACTCGAAACACGACGGAGACATTTTAGAATAAAGTGTCTTGAATTTCAGTCCGTATATGTTGGAAATTCTTTGTCTTGGCCAGTTTGTAAATACTTCTTATAGGCATAGGTGTGCACACGGAGGTGACAAAGGTACCTGGCTACCCCAAATGTCTTCTAAAAAATAAAGAAAATATGTTGAACTACCATTAAAATAATGAAAATAATATCTCTCTCTCTCTCTCTCTCTCTCTCTCTCTCTCTCTCTCTCTCTCTCTCTCCACAAAACAATGTGATATTCCTTTACTATAGTAATCAGTAATCACGTAGTAAATAAATTATTTTTCCCTTGATAAATCGCAGAGCCCCTTCACATATCGGACCGTAAATATTATTTTCCCGAGGACCGACTTGTTTCTTAATGCAACCTTCTAACATTTCCAATAAGACTTTCATGAATGCTCTCTCACTTCTCATTCAATGACAAGTGTATCAATTTTCAGATTTTTGCTTACATCTGAATTCTACGGTTTAAAATGATATGTAACATATGGCATTAACTATCGAGTGACCAGGTACAGCAATATATTTTATGAAGTAGGTAAATGTGCATTAGAAAACATGGTAAAACTGAACCTACAGATGTACTTCGTGAGAGTAATTCAGCTGATAGTACCTGTAGAGATATAGCCTTGTATTTATCATTTTCAATTGTTTACTTTCATTATTAAAATATCGACACGGTGATAGTAAAACCTGTGCTAAAGTGATAACAAATGCTCATTCTATAATGTTAAATTTTCATGTTGATATACTTAATAGTTTCTGTGAAAATAACATGAAGTTACGACTATAGGCTAGCCATGTCCAGATAGGTAACTGAAACTTCCCTTAAGGGACCCCCAAATAAATTATTCTGCGCGCACCTATGCTTACAACATCGCAAGTATAATTATTATTTTGTATTTTGCCAGATAAGACTCCCAGGTTGTCGTTTTCAATTCAAGTGGCAATCTTGTTACGCGTCCCTGGAAGTTACGTCAGAGCGATCGGTTGGTGAGTTAGGTTGTATACGTCCAGTCATGGACACTTCTGGGTTGTAACGATTGCATTGAAAGTTAATGAGATTGTTATAACCCAGAAGTGTCCGTGACTGTACTTACAGGTTAGATTTTCAGCGCTCATAGATCAGAAACTAAGCACTTTCGAGGTTATGAGAATGAAGAAAAGTTTCTTGTTTTTTTATATATCTACCAGCATCCAACCGCTGTTGAAGTTGCTTTAGGACACCCTGTATATGTTGGAGGGGGGTGGGGACGGGCATGAGTTCATGGAACACTCATATACGGTCTTTGATTTATACTGCCCACCCTAATTTATGAATATACAGCTTCTGCCCACCCGGTTGAAAATTTCTGGCGCCGCCCCTGCTCCTCGATGGTATAATGATAACATCGTTACCTTGATACCAGCTGGAGGCACATGGCACAGTGGTTCGGATCCCACTTTAAACTGCAGGTTTAGTCCCGATTAGCATTTCTGTGCTTAAAATGGACTTAAAACCACAACCCAATCAATCAATTTTACAACTTATTTTCCTTCAAGTCGTTCGGCGCACAGGGCAGACTCCCGCCGCCCCCTAGCTACGGTACTGAAGACTAAGAAAAGCAGGTAATGTGAGCGAAGCGATGAAGAAAATTTTGAGAAAAGTATTTTTATTTGCATAAAATTTCAAGTTGTGAGCGGTAATTGCAGGTACACTCGGCCGTCAATGTTTGCCCCCCTTGCCCCCCAAGAACTCATTTCCGTCCAAGGTTGGGGCAATGCCTCCCCTGCCCCTCCCCCTTGTGGTCGCGCCACTGCAACGGAATGAAAGTGGCGACACGTGAGCTGCGTTCGCGCTAAATCTTTCGTTGCTGGGTCACTTGATGTCGACAAATAAACTCAAGGTCAACAGATTTAGGGTCGCGTGGGTGGTGCAGGGAAACGTGTAAACTGCTTACGTGTCAGCTATGATGTAAGCGCTCTCATTTTGATAGGAGTTTTTGGGATTGATTATGTCAGGGGAAATGTTTTCCTTACGCTAACCTGATGTGAGGGTAGGAAGTATCAACTAGGAATGAAGTTAATGGCAAGCAGAAACACACCTGTTGTGTGTGTTTACGTAGAGGTCGATTTGGTTGATTTGATGTTTTAAGTCCACTTTAAGCACAGTAAGGCTAATCGGGATTAAACCTACAGTTTAAAACTATGATCTGCACCACTGTATGCCTCCACCGGGTATCGAACCAGGGACTTCTTGATTACAAGGGAACAACCCTACCACTGCGCCATCGGGGAAGCCGAATTAAATATTATCATAAGGATTCATAACATACCCAACTTACAGACCCTATTTCCAAGATGTCTGAACTACAATTTTACATTAAACAACTCTGGGAATAATTGAATGTCGATGCTAAATTAAGATGTAACACAATTCAAATAAGTTTCAAATGTAGCAGTTTCCTAGCTTCTTCCTTGCTCAATTCATTCAACTTAAATTGACAATTTGTACTAGCTGGTTAACCGTGGTGACAAAGTAAGAGAGTGATGGAAAATGTGATAAACACATAAGAGGAAATGAAATATTTCCGCAGCATTTGTCTCAAGTGACGGTGGAAACTTCAAGTTAACATCCACTGAGACGCGGCAACAGAAAGCAACAGAATTTCTGTGGTCTGCTTCTATTGAAGTCAAATGGTTTAACTCCCACTACAGGGAAACGCACGGAATTTCCATGCCAGAAGTCTGCATGTTATCTTGAAGGTTATCGCACGCTGAGACGCCTAAAACGCGTCTGTTGCGTTCTGTTGCTGCGTTTAACAACGTCTCAGTGGGCGTTAAGCTTAACCCGTGAATTATAACGAATCCGTTATCTTAGACGTTGAAAGAAAAAAAAAGGTGCTTGCACTTTGGACGTATTTCTACGCTCTCTCGTGTTGGCTTGGCGTCCCTCGGACTCACATTACCAGTTGAGTTACACTTCTTGACACAAATATCACTGACTTTTATTCCACAGAAGTCGAGATTTGTTGAACTTTAAGTTTTGAAAGTGAAAGTAATTAGAAAATATTAACTAACTCTTTGTCATTCCTAAAACGGAAAGTGCGAGCGTCCCCTTGTAATCGAGGGATTACGGTTTGGATACCTGATTGAGGCACATAATGGTTCGGATCACACTTTAAACTATATTTCCCGTCCCGACTAGCCATACTGTGCATAGAGTGGACTTAAAACACGAACTTAAACTCTAAAGTGGAAAGTTTATTGTCACAGCAACCTAAACTTTTTTATCCGTTCCTACAATGGGTAAGATTAATTCAGGTTTCTCCATTGTTACCAGTTTATTTATAAGCGTCTTATTTATTGCCATTCCATCTTCGTCTTGGCCTTTCTATAAGTTTCCTACAATTAGGTTTCCCAACCAGGATTCTGTAAGTTTTCTTTCTTCTCCCATTCGTGCTTCATGACCTGCCCACCGAAATCATATTTATTTAATAATTAACATAATAACATCTGGTGATGAATATAGATTATCAAATTCATTATTTTTTACTCTTCTTCATTCTTCCTATTTCCGACATACGACTCGCACAAGACCCTGAATGAAAAAGAGGAGGTCAACTGAGCAACACATGAACATTTAAAAATTCTTGGTGAGAACAGTTGTTTGGCAAAAAGCACGACAAATAACGTTTTCATTTGTTTCAACAGGAGACACTGGCACAGTTCCTCTGTAAGACAATCCAACTCATTACTATGAGCAAGAAATTTCAATGGTGCACAATAACGTTTTGTGTGAACAACAAATCACACAGCATTTCACAGTGATTGTCGCTCCTGCGGCATAAAAACATATTTTTTAGAAAAAAATTTAGGCACAATATGTTTCAGGATAGTGTTTCATATATTTACATTACATATATATACATATCTATTTTATAGACTGAGCCTTATACTTAACTTTTGTAGTCAACAATCATAACTAATTGATATATTACCAACGTGTAAAACGCAGATTTTCAGTTCTGAGATGGACGTCCATTGTATGTTTTAAGTCCACTTTATCCTCATATAGGCTAATCGGGACTAGACCTACAGTTCAAAGTGGGATCCGGACAAATGCGCCCTCCACCGAGGGTCGAATCAAGGACCTTGATTAGAAAGTGAAAACATTAGCCACTTCACTGTCGGCGTTTGTTGAAAGCTCCTTCTGTTTCAGTGTACATACTCTGCGTTTACAATAGACTTTCCCAACTATATTTTCTGTTTCGTATTCTTTCCTTATTCTAACAAGCTTCTGTTTATGTTTTCTGATTCGTGTCTTTCGCTCTTGCTGCTTTCTGGTTTCCCATTAATTCCAGCCCCCCTTCCTCCCCCGTGGACAATTTTCTTCAAGAGTCCTTGAACAAAATAAGCAAGGAAATCGTTAACTGGAATATCCTAATATAACAAAAGTCTGAATGGAATACATGTATCCTACATATTTTTTAAATATTTAAACAAGTATGCACAATTCGAACAAGTGTTCTCGGGTTACCAGTCAGGTAAAATTCGAGTTGGCTTCCAACGTTGCTTCGAGGGCATACATTGGATAGTAATGTTAAGTTTTAGATTGGCACAGAATTTCCATTGTAAGGGGGATCGAACTTTGAAATTCGGGGAGGGGGGCAATCAATATTTTGCGCTTTGGCATAAAATTCGTATGGTGATCATTATTTAGACACCATACCATTTGATGATCATATGTATAAAGTGGATTTTACTCTGGATTATTCGCTAAGCGGCGTGGCGGCGGGTGTCATAGTCATCCGCCCTTCTTCCTTCTCTCCTAAAACAAACATCTGATGCATGAAAATGTAGTGAAGAAAAATAGAGCACCGACTACAAAATAAGAAATCCACATGTAACTATTCCTTATTTTACGTTACTTTTCTGCCACTTTAGGATAATGAAGGTGAGTGAGATGGTTTGACATAGCATTAGGTACGGTGGCGCCACGAGCTCAGAAACGACAAAGTGGGTGCTGAAGAAGCAATAAGAGAATTTGGAATTTGGAAGGAGTAAAGGTCGCGGCACCGTGTGCAAATATATTTACTCCTTGTTAAATTAGTATTATTGCCAGTTTCTTAATTAATGCCCTCATTATTTTCTTGCTCGATTCGCTTTCAGTGCTTCGCACAGTGTAAAACAGCGGATTGAAGAAAAGGGGCATAGAGCTCTGGAGGTCACAAAAAAAAAAGTTCACATTTTGTGATATTATATACGAAAAGATTATTGTAGTTCTTGTCTTACCATTTACATGATATTGAACCACTTTTCCACCCCATTTCTTAGTGATGCACCCTTTTCGTTTTTGGCGTCCATGAGCAAATGGAGAATAAGTTGGGAAAGAGTAAATAGCACGGCATCCTTTGAAAGTATTGACGCAAAATTAAATTAATGTAATATTCTTGTAAGTATGCAAATAAATAGATATAAAAATTTTCCCGCTAGCTTTGCTCGCAATTATCCCTGTTTGGGTCTTGATAAGATGATTGTGATGGATTATACTGTAGCTACATTACGATTTGATTTCCTTTTTGTTATTTAGCGTCGCTTTTCTTTCACTTTGGGCTGATCGCGACGATGAGAATGAGTGATGATATGATAAAATTGATGAAGTGACACTCACAAATAACACTCATGCCCAACCCGAAATTCAAACCCGTGGTCCCTGGCGTCGTAGCGCGCTGTGCTAATCACACCGCCAAGAAAGGTCGGCTGCTACATTGCCAGACACGACCAATATTCTTGGTGTTGATTGAATATTTATATAAATTTAGGAGATAATGCCGCAGTTCATTAGGTGAATCACTTTCATAAAAGCCCAAAAAGTGCTTTTGCAACAGAAAAACGGGCCATCCCACAAATCGAGCGTCCCAAAGGCAAAATTGCACTAATTTTGCTTCGAATTTATTCCCCATCCAGCCTATTCACAGGACTTGGCCCGTGCCATTTCTTCCTGCAGGTGCACCATTTTAAGGAATTAGTTCTATTAAAAAGACTACTGTATTGTCTGTTCCGTGTGCTGTCATAATTGTACTAAATATACTACATACTAACGCATTGTAAAGAACCCGATACAACAGAAAAATATGTAATGTAAGATGTGCATATCAAACTTGTCGCAGAAAGTGAATTTTACACGTGAGATATAATCCAGATTTTTTTTTTACTTTGAAATACTCTAAGCCTAAGAGGAAAATTTGTTGCAGGAGGCAACAAATTCTATTTTCACTATCAACAGCTCTGTGTATGAAATGATAATTGAATCAGTCATACGAACAAACAAGTTTTGGTTAAGACAACTGCAGCATGAATATTTGGTTTGCCCCACTGGTGTACGCAGGGTAGGGGTTGGGGGAGATGATGGTGCTGCAGCTCCACAATTACCTATGAATTTTTGAGAAAATTTGAAATTCTGAAATTTTGAGAAAATTATTTTTTTCAAATGAAAGCAGTAAAAAACTCTGGAAAGGGCAAAATGATAAAAGCAAACTCCCCTTAAAACGACCCCCCGATATTTGTCTTTGAACAACTTTAAAAAGGAAGGCAAGAAAATAATATTTATGAAATATTTTATATCCCGTCTTCTCCCAGAACAAAGTGAAGCAGCTATGTAATATCTACCTTTACAATTCCGGCCGCCTCCGAAAAGAAAAATCATGGGTATGCAAGTGGTGTGCCCAGTTAGATTTTTCTATCTTATCATTAAGTTGTGGGCTTTTTAACATCCAGAAACACTGCATGCACATAATTTATTTCCTGACATTTCAAATTATCTAAAAACTCAATGTGCTAGCTTTCTGCGTGTCGAAAATATACATTTTAAGATATAACTATCGACCACTTGACAGGCTATTGCATCCAAATTAAAATCAGTTACTATATTTATCAAAATAATATTGGGGGGTTATGATGATCGAATTTAGTTATGAATTTTGGACTATTATCCTTATGCTTGCTGCCTTGAAATTCTTGATTTGGGGGACTGCGTTCAGGGCCTTGAGGGGGATGGGCATTTCTGGTGTAGGGAATCATAGTCCCTCTTTGGCCCAGTAAAAAGAATGTCTAAAGCAGGAAAAGGTGGCAAAAAGATGGCTAACGAAAGTCCTTGGTATGTCACTGTATGTAGAGTTCGTTAGAGTTTTATTTTTAAACCCACTTTATGCACATAAAAGCTTTTCGGGACTGTGGACTTGGAGTTTAAAGTGGAATCCGAACAACTTGTACCTCCACTTTGCATTAAACCCGGAGACCTTTGATTACAAAGAGGTGGCATTACCACTACGCTACTCATCAAAGAAAGAAAAACTGAAACTCCTTCACAACTTTTCAAGACAGGAACTGTTCCATTTGGAACATAGAAGGGGAGGAGAAATGTCTGTTCCTCTTTCTGATAGGGAAGGAAGTGTGATAATTTACATTGACATTTCTTAACATTTTGATGTTTTCCCCTCAAAAATAGGACGAGGCCCCAATGATTTTTTATTTCCATGTGTGAGTACATACAACGTAAGTCAAAAAATGATGTTCCCGATTTCAGTGTCTATTTATTTCATTGTAATGATACGTAAATGACTGATATTACACACACAGATTGAAAAACCCAAAATGTTTTTCCTGGCGTATTATAAATGTTCTCTGTGTGATCCACGTGTTACACGACACATATCTAGTCTATAATCAAGTTCCTGCCACACTCTTCCTAGCATGTCAGGGTCCACGTCGGCTATGGCTGCAGTGATGCGCTCACGCAATTCCACCAATGTTGTAGCATTTTCTAATTGACTTGCAGAAGGCGGTTCAACCACAAATCTTGTTCGGAAATGCAGCTGAACGAGAATACAGAACACTTTCTGCTGTCCAGTGGTAGCCATTTTCCTCACTGCTACTAAACTGCTTTCTGGTGGCCGACAGCGCCACTACGAGTCTTCAATACAAAGAAAAAAACGAAAAAAAAACAACTTTGCATACCAAGTTTTACTCTTCCCTTTTGCTGTTTTGAGAAAAGCCTAATTCTAAAGTTGCGGATTTTGCAATAATTTAGTATTTAAAGGGTTATATCTACTAACAGCGATATCCAAGTTATGTGCTATTTCAGTGAGTGCTAATAGTGAGCTTCCATGCAGAGTAAAAAAATGGGTAGTGTTGTTTAACCAAGAAATTACGGGCCGAAATAAGTAAAAATACAGTCGGAACCTGTATTTTGGACCCTCTTTATTGCCGCATAACAATGGAAAGCAACAATGGCTCATAAAAACAATTGACTCTATACAAGCAAACAGTCTTACACTAACAACATATTTTTAAGAGGTATAGATAGAACCTCAGAATTGCATGTTTAAGGCCAGTGGTGGCTATTGGGTTCCAAAACCTGGGGTAAGGGGCGGTGCAAGGAAAATTTACTTTCTCTTCGTAGACAAGGCTTGCCATTAAGAGGCCATAGTGAGGAAGCAAAAAAATGGGGAGCAACTATCCCTTAAATCGTCGCCTGTTTAAGGTTGCCATTTTAATTAGAACGTGAAATCGGAACATTTTTTACCACACGACTCCTCTGTTTCCAAGCATTAACATTGTGTGCCGGAACCATCTGAGTATGTGCGTTTGTCCATTTCTTCTCACCAGGCATCAAAACATCTGTGGTATCTGTGAGTGTTTTTACGAAGGTGTTACACATGCACGGAATGAGCAATCCACTCGACTAAGCGAGATTCAAACTGTGGGCTTCGAACTGAACGCAGGCAGTTCTCGAATATTTCTCTCTGATTCGAACCAGAACACCACTAATGTGTCTTGTCCTCCCATGTTTGCAGCTCTTATAAAAGCCGAAACCCACCAAATTGTCCATATTCAGGCACTCGCAAGTGTTCAAAATTGTGATTGATTCATTGATCTGCTTTATTTTACTTCGCCTTTTGTGCCACTTTTGGCTAATTTTCGGAGATTGGGATGAGTGATGATATTATGAAATTGATGAATGGACACTCAAAAAACATCCATGTCCAGGCCGGGATTTCAACCCGGTACCCCTGGCCTCGTAGCGCTATGTGATAAGCACTCCTCCACGAGGGGCGGCTGTTTAAAGATGCCTATCACAGCTTCCTCAGTCTTGTCATATATCGGTACGAAACAAAGGAAGTTTTCTCGAATATAGCCGGATCGATAAACAATTAATGCACAGTTCCCAACACATCTAATGTTTCGTCTCCCAATATGATCAAATGCTTACTCATTTGTCTACAGTGACGTGCCCAAGGGAGAGTTGGTGGGGTCATAACACCATTTGACAAAGTATTCCTTAAAAAAAAAGAACGTCAAAGACAGACAAATATGGCAAAATGAGGACTGACCACCAAAAATAGTATTCATAACCCCTCTCCCTTCCGAAAATTCTGGGGATACCACTCTTTATCTCGGACACATTATTTATAATGAACTCACCAAAAGTTTTTATCATTTCGTATTGGAGACTTAAGTAATATCGTTCTTCCCGCAGGTTTGTATATGATCCTTTAGGGTGTTGTCACCTGCCTTCGCACCTAACCTTAAAACAGCCCTAATTTTCCATCCTTGTGACTTGGATCTTCAAGACTTTAGAAGATTGATTGAATTGCTTTATTTTACTAGTTTTTTGTGCCACTTTTGGCTAATTTGCGAATATGGGGATAAGTGACGATATGATGAAATTGATGAATGTACGCTCAAAAACATCCATGCATAGGCCGGTATTCGAAACCGGAACCCCTGGCGTCGTAGCGCGATGTTGCAACATCCTCCAGTTGGACACCAGTCGTCACAAAGTTAGTCCGCTACCTTTTGTCGGGAACATGAGACTCTTAATAACTCATCAAGGCTTGCTGGGTAACAAGTATAACAAAGCCAATATCTGAAATATCACCATCTGTTGTAGGTTCACACATGCATATGCATTTTTCTATTATATAAGGTTACAAACCGCATACACGGAATTTGGTCCGGTCACAACTAAATCATCAATCAGAACTTTGTTTTTCAGTTGATTTGTGCAGTTTATTTCTTTCTTAATAAACTGCTCCAATACCCGGTATTGCTGAAATATTAACTTTAGTGAAAGAGACTTTCGATTTCTTCAGCCCTCGACCCGAAATAGCACTACACGGAGGCTCCGGAAGTTCCGCTGTCGTCATTGTGTCCTTCTTTGGACCCGAACTGGAACTAGAAGTAGACTTCGTTACTTTTCATTTTCAAATCACTATATCTCATAAAGCCACCAATGGACACTGACTGATCACTAATCGACTGTATGAGTTGTTACACTTATCTCTGAAGTCTCATTAACCGATTCTATTGTACAGATCAACCGGGAAATTGAATATTCTCATATTCTAGAACGTTCAGCAGGAAAACGGTTCGTTAATATACCCAGTAGTAGTTCGACTCCTTCTCTTATTCAAGAACGTTCCCTCTCGCGCTTTCCAGAGATTAAAAATTACAACGAATCGTCCTACTTGTGGCGATACCTTTGTTGTGCAACTTTCAAATGCTGACAAGTTTTTCCATAGTGCTCAAGTTCGCTGCGACAACACCGAAAGCGCAAGAAAAGTTTACGTGCAATATTATGAACAACAGGGTTATAGAACATTCTTCGTCTTGCATTGATAATTATTTCTCTCTTTAAGTCATCGTCCCATTATTCAAGAAGACAAAAACCTATTTTTTCTAAAGTAAATTGAAAAATTTCCGATACCCACCATGGATACGTGCTATTAACAATAAGAGAGTAATAGAACATTCTCTGTCTTGTCTAGATAATTATAACTCTCAAATTATGATCACATTATTCAAGAAATTAAAAGCCTCATTTTATCTACTGTAAACAGAAAATTTTCAGAGGGGCTCGAGCCCCCAAAGCCCTCCCCCTTTGGAGACGTGCCTGATGTCAGATTAAGATCGATGACTTGCCTGTTGTATGCAGTAATACCGATCTCACTTCAAAACCTTTCTACGCTGAATATGACATGGTTTAACAAATTGAACAAGGGATGCTGGACGCCGTGAGGAAGAAAATGAAGGGGTGATGAAGCATCCTTCCCCACCTCCTGGCGGCCCCCCTGATTCTAAGTAAACCCAAACTCATACACGAAAAAACTGTATATTGCCAAGTTCATACTTAATGCCAATCTTCTTTCCTTGTGAACAATTTAATAAATGTAAAATATCAGCACTATGCCACGAAAATTTGAGTTTCTGTTGTGTCGGCACGGTGAGGTTGTCAATTTCGTGCATACTTTGGGGCAGGGAAATCTTATGACTGGACCATTAAGGGACAAATGATTTTTCATAGTTAAGACATGGAATAATATATCATTTCAATTCCATTTTTCTTTAAAGGCATAAAAACACTTCTGGCAGGGATAAAAATAATTTTCCTTTGCAGGGGATAAAATTTATTGTGGTGGGGAAATCACCGGCACCCCCTTCGCTTAATTTGCACACTGCTTAACTCATTTAATTAATAACCTTCCTAAAATACCACTCTTTTTCCTCTCTGTCTTAACACATTCTCCCCGCTCCCCAACCTTCGTTTCATTACTAACATAAAAAGTAAAGTGTTCCCCTGTGCTTTGCACCAAGCTATGAAGGCGTATACGGGGTGTGGAGTTAGGGCCCCACACTTTCTTGATCACGGCCGAAGGTGGGGCCGCCTTTATCTCCCAGAGTATCCTCCACGTACCCACTTTATACGACGCTGGGCGGGCACCAGAGCCGCTTGAACAGGTGGAAAAAATCCCGGCTCTCTCGCATGGTAGTCAGACGCTAGCTGAGCTACCGCGGTTTTCATTACTAGCAATGCAGATGCCATTAATTTAATTCAATTACTAGCAAGTAAGATCTTACAACCAAGTTCGTTTCTAGAACGCCGGAACAATCTTGGTCCACTGTATCCATGAGACATTAACTAGATTTAGTTTAGCGCCTCGTACATACATATAATTGAAACCGTCAATAAAGAAGGTGGAAAAGAAAAACGGGGGAACAGAAATTCCGCTGATCTGACGCCCTTGTTTATTTTAAAGGCAACAGGGCAATAAGCGTCTTCAGGGGTTCTCCCTTTTTCTTTCCTTATCTGTTTATTACTGAGGGAAATGCAGGGCTTGAAGCTGAACACTACTAGTTGTGGAAGCATTCCTTTTCATCCGCACTATTGAAAGAATATACATTCCAATTATTTTCTACAGCACGCTGCATTCTTTATGGAACCAAAACACAATTATAGTCCGCCCCTTCCAAGGTCAAGTGGAAACAATCTCAATTTGTTTTCTAAACATATGAAGTCACGTACGCGGTCACGAAGACGACGTGGGCGACCCAATGCTCTCCTAATCAAGTTGTGTTTATTCCGTACTGAAAGAGACAAACAATACCCAGTCTGTAAGCCACATCGAACCAACGCAAAGCGACGTAAAATAACGAAGAAATAACTAATACCACAAAGAGCATATATATATCTCACATTTTTAATAATAATAATAATAGGTAAAATGTAAAGTTTCCCGCGCATATAGCACCGTGCATGAGGCAAATTTAGGGGAGGTGGGAGCACATATTCTTGATCTCGGCCATTTTGGAGGTGATGTGTTCGGCACCACACTCCGGCCGCCCTTACTCCCGAGGATTACCCCAAGGTACTAATTTTTTTGAGTCAGGGTGAGCCTAAAATAATAATAACAATAATAATAATAAACGTCTGTTTGTAATGAACGACACAAACTGCAACGAAACTTTGTATCAAGATACTTTGAGAGTTACTTACAGACATGTACTTAATTTTACATTCATGTACACAATGTATGTTTCATAATTCCCGGGTCTCTTTGGTTATTCCTAGAACACCCTTGTTTGTGAGATGGGGCCTAGTGTTGTGTAGGCCCACCAGATCAAAACAAACATTGGAGGAGCAAGGGAATTTGTGCTTTCTTCATAGCATTGCTAGCGACTTCTGGCCTGTCACGAATTCACAGCTCTCATAAACAAATGCGTGTGAAATATTGTGTAACTGTAAAGGCAAGATAAGAATTCGCACGAAACCTAGTGGTGTGCAAAGATGGGTAAAGTAAGGTTGAACCCGCATTATTTTATTTTTTAAGAAATAAGCTTGAAATGATAGTGAGGACACAACAACACCAACAACAAAAAGAGAGGTTTGGCAGAAATATTGACCTACTTTCCTGATGATACATACCACATTTCATTTAGCATAACAGAGGGATTCCAGCCATTGGATGTAACCGTCACTTAACCTTACATCCATGCATATACCTACCTATATGTACATATGTATGTATGTATTTATGTATGTATGTAAATATTTATGCATATTCACTATTTACCCATTTTTGACATTTGCAACGCTCTGTAGAAACTAAATATGATTAACATCGAAATTCAAAAAACAATAGATGTACAATTTGCCAGTAAGAAATTTACTTTTGAGTGCATAGGTGGGGGGGAGGGGAGCGGGAACAAAATAGAAAACTTACAACTCTGCTAAGATGGCAATTACTGTAAATTTAGAGCTTTTAGGCAGATTTTTTTACAGTCGCTGTATACCTTTGAGGACTAGAGTGATAATTCATTTGAGTAAAATTGGGTCATAGCCTTCGATAAGGCGGGAGGAGAATGGATTTTCGCTATTTTGCGCGATTACAAAATGCTGCAAGTTGAGAGTTGTTTAGTTTTTCTTTCGGCGAAGTAACGAACTTGATTGATTTATTGATTTGGTGTTTAAGTCCACTTTATGCACAATAAGGCTAATCGGGGCTGGACCTACAGTTTAATTTGGGATCCAAACCATTATGTGCCTCTACTGGGTAGAAGTGGCGAACATGTTTCAATAAGTTAAACTTACTCTAACCTCTGGCGTAACTACTCTAACCTCTGGCGATATCTTGAATTGTACAAACATTGCCACAACAACAGAAACAGTGCTTCCATGTCGCATAAATATCTACACATTCAGTTTCTTGCTATAAGCGAGTGGTATAAGCTATTATTTTAAACAGTGGATCTACAAGCTGATGGTTGATTTGCTGACTGGATTGGTTTTCGTAGACACACCCGCATAATGTCGTTCGAAGCTGTGCTTCAGGACAACTCAGGGCATTATTAAATGCCTCGATACCCATGGAGAACATTATAAGTGCAACCCTAGCTCCAACTTGTTCAAACACAAATCTAGAACATATTTTAAAAACGAAGATTAATTGCTTCACAATGAAACTACTCGTTACGACCCTGTTGATTACAATTTTACAACTTTGTTCACTACAATGATAACAAACAATTCAGGATTTGAGGAATACAAGGGTGGAGGAGCGGCACCTCACGGTCGTACACATGCTTGACACATGCGTACATGAACATACCTTAGCCTACAAGAAAAATTGTCCCCACAAGAAAAATTGTCCCTACAAGAAAAATTGTCATTTAACCAACTTTTACCTCAAGTATGCATTTTGTATGCGATATTTAATGGGAATAAAATTTGACTATTCCTAAAAAAATATTTCGGTCCCCCGTTTTTCTTCTATCTTTCTCGGCGACACTGTAATGTTGACAGAAGCTCTTTGATATTTTCAAAATAAAATGTTTCCTCTATTCGGAGGAACGTTGTTGTCCATACCTTACTTTCTTCTGTTTTGTTATTTTACGTCCTTTTTCTACCTGTCTAGGTTAATCACAATACAATGAGGATGAATTGATGAGACAGATGACAGAACAAACACACATCGATTACCCAAGATTCGAACCTAGGATCAGTGTGTGAAAGTGCAACCCCCCTCTTTGAAAGGTTAGCCCCCAGTCCCTGGTTTCTATCCGGCCCTCTGGATTACTTCCTGCTTTTAGCCTTCAAATCTCTCCTTTCACCTCACCCTGGGTGCAAAGCGAGCAGATTATATTTGAGCCGGAAATACGAAAGGGGGGTTTCACATAACAATTTATATTTTTAGTCCCTGGTTCGTTACGCATGTACATCAAGTGAATAAACAACTGGTTTAAAATGGACAGTACTGTAGTTCTTAGAGTTAATTCAGCAAATCATAACATTTCTAGTAGGGTCTCCTCGATGGCGCAGTGGTAGCGTCGTCGCCTTGTAATCAAGGGGTCCCGGGTTCGATACCCGGTGGAGGTACACAGTGGTTCGGATCCCACTTTAAACTGTAGGTCCAGTCCCGATTAGCCTTCCTGTGCATAAAGTGGACTTAAAACACCAAATCAACAACAGCAACAACATTTCTAGTAGGATTATATTGTTTATTATACGTTGTTATATATATACATATTTACATATCGTTTCCATGTGTGTCTTGCATACACCAAATTAACAGAGCTATAAATGAATATAATTGCGCACCTATGGCTTACACCATCGGCACTTCCTTTACCGCAGAGTTAGCAAAACTATCTCTGCGGGCCTACCCTCAGCGTAAATTATATTCCGTTCATTACAAATGCATTTCCTCACGCCTTTACTCTTTCTTCTGGGCATCAATTATTCAATACGGAAATAGCCAAATATTCAAAACTTTTCTAAAGGGGACTTGGGACAGCAAACAGGGGCTGGCTTACACCAAATGCTACACTCTTATAATAGTCTAGCCACCAAAAGTGGACTAAACTCAAGGAGACATTCCTCGTCGTCGAAAGATGGGGAAACACTGTTTTCTATAAAAGCCCAATTGGCTTTTTTATAGTCTGGGTAAATGTCCGTGGACGTGGACCACGTAGCGTTGGGAAATTCCACTGTAACGGTCTTTGGAAAGACATCTCCCCCACTGGGGTGATAAAAAACAGGGGAATCTAATATCCAGCAAAGCACAATCCAATGAGCACATACACTTACATTCAGTAATAACATAAAAGTACACACATGAAAAACATATTACTTTACCCTACACCTTGTAGCTGGCCAGCAATTAATTAACATATTTCCAAAACCAGTAATGCTCAATCCGACCATTACAAGTGCTCCGAGGTTTTTCTTGGCTATGACCAGAGTTAGGATTTTTAGGGAAAAATTTCATTGGGAAAAAGGAAGGGAAAAGGTTCTAAAATAAGACCCAAAAAGGGGCAAAAAAGGTGCTGATTGGGGTAAAAAAAAAAGGTGCTGATAATTATACTACTTATTAAAACTTTCCCTCATATTTTATTAGTCTAAGCTATTCACTCGAAGCTGTGTACACATCACACACATAGGTTGTGTTACAGTTATTCACCAGTCAGGGAAAAACACAAAGCTGTTGTACCTTACAACATTAAGCATTTCCAAATTTTTAAAAGTGAGTTTGTTTCTTTTCGGAGATAAAATGTCTTTATAAAAGCTGAAGCTTCTCTCTACATCCACCGAAACAAGTGGGGCAAACTTAGTATTCACTCGGAATGGCAACTCTGTGGAAGTGGCAAATTCCACAACATCCGGATTTTTGTCAAGACTAGCCTCAAGTTTGTCTCTGGCAAAACCATCTAACTGCCCCCTCACAGTAGTAAAGATATCCCATTGTTTTTCCTTTTCGACGCCTTGTTCTTCTAAGCTTTTGATGGGGGTCGACAGGTACTTGTAGGAATGTACACAAAATAGTTATTTTTGCAAATCATCTATATTGTCTGGGAGGAGAAGTTGCTGTGCCTTGGAAATTGGACCTGCGTCGGTTGAATCTAGGGAAAGCACAAACTCCTTAATTTTTTCAAAATCATCCAGAATGACACCTATATCGCAATCTGACACTTTCACCTTAATTTTACGAACAGTTTCTTCATACACAGGTTCAATATAGTTTTTCCTTAACGTACTCTCATCGGGCACTGACAACCATGTGTACTTTTCAAGGAACCCTTTCAAGGCCGGATGGTTCACCTTGTTGAGTGGAATCCCTGCCTGTGTAAAAGATGCACACAAGTCAACATTAAATTCCTTTAAATGTTGGTTCTTGGAAGAACACTGCTCAAATGCATTGCGTAAGAGAGGCTGCCGAGATTTACTTCCTTGCAGATTCTTGTTCTTTTCATGCTTAGAGCTGGAAATATGTTGCTGGATGCGATCTCTCTGGTGTTTTTCATCTAATGTGATTCCCGTATCACAAACCGTGCATCGAATAACAGTTCCATCACTTTCCTTCTATCTTAAAAAATATAACGGCGATCTGGTGCATATCAGTAGCGTTCTTTCCATTGTTGATTTCAAATAGGCAACAATCAAGCACAGTTGAAATACATTCAATTTCAGTTAACAATGTGAAAACATCTTAAAGAGAAAAGTGTCGCGAAAAAAGAAAATACAAATTCAATGATTTGCTGAGGAAATATATATATAACACCAGTAAAAGGACACAAAAAGGGGAGGAAAAGCTATTAAGAACACGAAAAAAGGGGAAAATAGTTAAATGTCCCAGAAAAGGGAGGGAAGGGGAAAGGTTATCAAAAAAGGGGAAAAAAGGTGCTGGAAAATTAGCTCCATTCTCACCTTGAGGCAACATTTCACACACCGAGTCCTTCCAGAGGGATCTCACTTTCACTACGAAAAAAAGGTGCGCACCTAAAAATCCTAACTCTGGCTATGACATTTATGTTACGAAGATTTCATACAAAATATACAAATAACCAGTAGGTACAGGAGACAAGCAAGTTGCTTGAAGCAACAGAGGGTTTCGTACCAAAGCAACAAAATGCAAGGGATACAACACCTGGATCTTCTTTGCAATCTTCAAAGTAGCATTCACTGCACGTGAACGGTGCAACTAGACTATAGAAAAAAACGAACCTTTCCAAGAGTCACCCAATCTACAGGCAACTGACCTGCTTATTGCGTCGCCCCGGTGTGGAAGGTCACACTTGCTTCTTAATGTTCGTTTCTTGTTTACTTATTCTTCTGAAATCTGCTTTGGCCTGAATCTTCCTTAATGCATCAAAATATCTGCTTTCGGAAATTTTAATGAGCACGTTTTAAGAACATCTCAACGACCAAAGTCAAGAATTAGTAGAACTTTTGACTGTCTTCTAATCACCGCAAATTAGCAAATATATTTCCATCAATTGATTGTAAATTGATTATGTTCGAGTTACATGTAAATATATTTTGTAAACTTCAAGTTAGTATATTTCATTGATTGATTGATTGATTTGGTTTATTTTACTTCGAATTTCTGCCACTTTTGGATAGTCGCGAAGATGAGGATGAGTGATGATTAGACGAAATTGATTAAGTGATACTCAGAAAGAATACTCAAGCCCCTGGCGCTGACCACTCCGACGGTTAGTGTATTTCATTTTACATAGAACTTTAAATAATATTTTTCTTCCATGTGCAGCAAGTTGTACCACAGTTATGTTCGGAATTTGGCAACTTCGACATTACCGTTAACGAAACAAATAGTTGATGAAGGTACGATGAATAAAAGCGAACTATGGAGATCACATTTTATGTATTTTCCACCCATAATTATAATACATGAATAAAGTTAACCCACAGTTTTAAATTTTCACATGCAAATTTGCTTCATTATTCGGGCTGGTTGATTAGAGGATAACAGCAGTGTACGTAAAAATGATCAAGCATAGCGTTATGGACCTCAGGTTGAAATTCTAAGTAAAGCATGCAGGTGCGAAAATCCCTCCACTTATTTCATGAGTTCATGATTCATGCTTATGTCACGTCGTAGATATGTAAAAAGAAGTTAGAGCGGTGTTTACAGTGTAACTGCGAATGCCCTATACTATGGGTACTAATCAGAAAGTAGTATATCCATAGTTGAACTCACATTGACAGACAAACAATTTTATCGACATGTCAATTATTCCATAATACTAGACTTAAGACTACATTCAATCCAATTTGCAATTATTTCTGAGCAATCGACAGGTATATGTTGTCAAATTGTTTACCCTTACCTACAAACAGACAAACCATTTGAGAACATTTTGCCGAGAGAAGTTGCCATAGGCATAACTTGGCGGGGGCAAGGGCGGGCAACCGCACCCCCCCCCCCAAAAAAAATTCAGGTGTTGAGTGAAAGAGAGGTATATTCCACACATAAAATGTCAGAGACAGAAAATAGTTCAGAACTCAATGTGCTGTCAGAAATGTGTGAATATAAGAACACTGATCATGAGTTTCAACCTAGATCTTTCTTGTGTGTGAGGAACAACATTACGAGAACATTTCCAAATTTGAAATGAACTGTTCAAAACATTATTGACAACCTCCGTGAGTTCAGGATGCTGTGTGCATTCTTTCTTGCCCTCGAAGGCTCAGGACCAATACACTGTATTCTCAAAACTACTGGGCATTAAATACTTCGCCTTATTGCTGTTTTGTATATTTAACAAACGAATGATATTAATAGGTCCAAAATTATAAATGAATTTTACTCGGACGCAACTCGTCAAGAAAGGAAACTGAAGCTTCATTAGATTGATTTTGTGTTTTAAGTCCACTTTATGCACAGTAAGGCTAATCGTGACTAGACCTACAGTTTAAAGTGGGATCCGAACCACTTTGTACCTCCACCGGGTATCGAACCCGGGACCCCTTGATTACAAGGCGAGGACGCTACCACTGCGCCAGCGGGGAGGCCTGAAGCTTCATTAGAACTAGAAGCTTCACTCATACTTGTGTGCTATATGTGGTATGTGGCGGATCGGATTTATATGCTATATAAAGATCGAAATAGGCTATGCATAAAAACACCTTCGAAATTGTATTATGGTCTATATATGTTTATGACCTCACGGATACTCTTGGGGATGCCACGTCTCACATGATTCCAAATACTGAAGGAATTCCCGTCTAAAGCCCACATTTCTTGCGTGGCTGGGTACCATTATTTTTCAACATAGATAGCCCAAACTATTGCATTTCTATTACTTGTATTTGAAGAATATATATCGTTTACAGAGGAGGAATTGATGAGTTGCTGGGCTCATTTATAGTTTTCTTGTGCAATAATAGAACCATTATGCACTAGAGGTATTAACTGCTACACAAAACTTGCTGCAAACAAATTGTAAAATAACACGACGTGTTTTACACGCTAAAAAATAGTTACTATACTGTGCTAACTGTGCTAGATGAAACTAATTTCATGCAAACAACCTCACACCGGACTGCATACTTTGCACACCATGACACAGATTTTTCAAAGGCCTGAAATTCTGGCCAAAGCACATGGCCAGTTTTCTTGAAAAATATTATTATTTAAAGAGGATACAGGGGTAAAAAAAATGATGATAAATAATTCAGAATCACCCCTTCCCCTCTCCAGGTGGCAGGTACACTTTGGACGTCATCGTATATACATGCTTGAGCTCCGATTCTTATTCTTTAAAATGGCAGAAATACAAAGAGCGAACTATCGCGCCCTCTCACAGAAAATACTACAAAATTTAGAAAGAGAACTACATTGGTTAAATGTCTAATTTATAAAGTAGGTATTTAAGGGCTTTGGAAATACTGTGTGGTCCTTACGGCATGGAGGAAGTCCTGCTCTTCACGGCCACCGGAAATGACATGAAATCGTGGAAGATATAAGAGTGAAAATTTCCATACAAGTCGATATTTCTCTACGGCTCAAGTGCTGGGACGTGCACAGAGTATAGCAGAAAGTCAACGAATCTGAAAAGTTTCATGCTTTGTGACGCATAAATTATCTTGTTAAGTTGTTGTTCTAACCTGACTTTATACACTAATAGGATAATCGGGACTGGACCTACAGTTTAAAGTGGAATCCGAATCACTATGGGCCTCCACCAGGTATCGAACCTGGGTCCCTTGATTACAGTTTAAAGAATATTGACAACAATTGTATTTGTAAATTCCCACGTGAATAACCAGATGCTACTTTAAATATCAAAAATATTAAATTGAATACTTAAATGCGGACAGTTTGCAATATATTAAATAATTTTGGCATCAGCGAATGTGCATGATCATCATCTATTCACTGTTGAAACAGTTTGACCTTAACTCCTTCAATATTAAAATTTCTAACATGTACCATTTGAAACAAGTATTTTCAGGTGGGGAAGGCCACCTTAAAACAAGCCCCAAGGACTAATATTTGCAACCAGAAAGAAGAATGCTCTTTTATCTCCTAAGTTTAAATTAAGTATAACAACAAAAGTTTGCTGTGTGTTTAAAATTTCTATTCGGCTTGTTAATTTTCCAATAAATAATTAATGGTTTTAAAAGTTTAATTAAAAATTGATTTTATATTAATATAACTTTATAATTTTACAAATACAGTAGTTATGGGATCAAAAAATTTCGATCCTGCCCCCCCCCCAAGTTAGGTCTCAAGTTACGCCCATGGAAGTTGCTATTTAAAATATCTATCAAATTACACGTTCGTAGCTTTAATTGAGTCCAAGATATTTAAGTATAAGAATATTTTCATTGTTGACTTTCGATTCATTGCCTCCCATAAACAGACGGATATTCACATCCAGATACTTTATACCGCTCCATGCTAGTATTTAATAGGTCTACCTATCTACGCTTCTATTTTATGGTTTTTAACTATCTATCCAATTATTTCGTGAATGACTACAACAATGAAATAAAAGATTTTTAATAACGCGTCCGGTTGGTTTGACAAATTTCAATTTATAGCTGGAACAGTTTCGGTCACGTCACCACTTTAAAATTCAGGGTGATTCGAAAGTCGAAAGAGAAACACCCATATAATTTATACAGATATTATAAACCGTGAATGCAATCACGTGCAGTATGTAGGAGTCTATGTGTCCATACCTTACTTTCTTCTCCTGTTTTGTTATTCTACGATATTTTTCTACCTCTCTAGGTTAATCGCAACACAATGAGAATGAATTGATGAAAGTGGATAGAAAGTTTTTCTTCTTTTTTTAAAAATGGGAATAGGCAAATGACATATCAAATTCATGTAAAATTTTCTGAAAAATTGAATGGTGAAATCCGGTTTTAAGATATCTGTATTACTTTCGAAGTTACGGGTTGTCAAAAAGTACCGACGTATAAACAGGCAAAAACATGGAACCAGCCAATTTCATGACAACGCATAACGTTAAACCAATAATATCATTACCATTATGTCTTGGACTAAAGAGTGCAACAAGAATACCCGCTCCAACTTCAAATCCGCTTATTATTTTTTAATTCGAAAGGGGATCATGTGTCGTACCGAAATAACGTAAAATTTTCTGAAATATCACATTTTGAAATCCTTTTTAAGGGATTTTTATTCGTTTTTGAGTGTCTGCATAATATAAAATTAGGTACTTAATAATGGTTCTCCTGAACTCGAAAACTGTCAAAGATGTTTGATGTGTTACTTATCCCTATTCCCATTTGAATAAAGGTTAAATGAAATATGTCGAATCCAATATGGAGGACGGGGTATCTAACATGCCTCAGAGATGAAGCACTTTATCTCCTAATACCGCATATGGCTACATTAATGGTCGATGTTTCAACTCGAACAGAAAATGTAAATATTCAATAAAACTTAAAAAAAGCGAACTTCGAGTCTTTATATCGAAAATTAACAGACTAGAACTGGGTAAATCTATGCGATATTGAGGATGTCAATACACTAACTAATACGTTTTATGATATTTTGTATAATATTTTGAATGACTGCGTACCACTGAAACGCATCAAGGTACCTAAATATCCTGTGTGGTTCAATGGTGACATTATTAGGAAAATAATGTCAAAATTATATCGTTACAAAAAGTGGGAAAAGGTCATTGCAACGCAGAGTATCATGAAGGGAAATACAAGAATCTTAGGAAAAAAAGAAAGGGCTAACAGCAGCGTACAAAGCGTACATCCGTGAGACGGAGGAAAACATAGGGATAGATGTAAATAATGTATGGACTTATATTAGAAATAAAAAGAGGGATTCAGGTAGCAATCCTTTTGAATACAACAATGAAATCTTACACAATGGGCACGATATTGTAAATGCATTTACTACCTACTTTCTATCGGTGTACAAAGATGCTTCACGGTACTCTATAGTTGAATCAGATAAGTGCGAAATCGGAGCGCTTTCCCAACTCGCTTTATCGCATATCGAATTGAACGATATCGAGGAAGCAATTAAAATGTTGAAACCCAAAAAGCAGCGAGGATGGACATCATTCCTCCCTATGTGGTCAAGGGGTGCGCTGAACTGCTAATAAGAGCATTGAGTATAATATTCAATAACATTTTAGAACATCACAACTTCCCATCAAAATGGAAAATCACTAAAGTTAATCCCTTCCCAAAAAAAAGGCAAATGCAAAGAACGTTGATTGCTTTAGGCCAGTGTAAATTCTCTCAGTTATTTTGCAAAGTGTTTGAACAAATACTGTACGATAGAATAATGGCCAACGTACGACCGGCTATATCTCCCATGTAACATGGTTTTATATCGCGGAGGTAGACAATCCCAAACCTTGCCGAATTTGCATATTTTGTAGCTTATGAATTAGACGAAAGGAGACAGGTAGATAGATGTATTCTATGCTGACCTGGCCCAGGCGTTCGATTCGGTAAATCTTGACATTTTACTTCAGAAGCTATCGTATTTTAATATTTCTGACAAGTAATTATGCTGCTAAAATCTTACCTAATGGACCGAAAGCAATTTGTCAATTATAGAGGATACATATCTCGGGAATACCCTACGCCTTCTGGGGTGCCGCAGGGATCCAATTTGGGCCCACTCATTTTCTTACTCTTTATTAATGACCTCCCGAAAATTATTACGAAATCACGTTGACTTTATTTGCTGACGATGTAAAAATATTTAGAACAATTTGCTCTGACGAAGACAGCCTTGACTTGCAGGCAGACGTAAATAGATTACTACAATGGGGCGAAAATAATAGACTTTCATTTAATCTTGATACATGCCAGGTAATGTCTATAACAAACGCTGAAATAAAAATAAACTTCCAGTGTCAGATGGAAGGAAAACAAATAGCTAAGGTCACTAAATTCACGGATCTTGGTGTCACGTATGACGCAAATCTATGTTTTAAAGAGCATATGCATCATATCGTTAACCAAGCATATAAGAAATTAGGATTGATAAAAATATGTGGGGAAGATCTAGAAAGTACATCAATATTAATAATTTTTGTATGTCTCCCTAGTAAGCTCACTCGTAGAATATGCATCGGTAATATGGCAGCCCTTGGACAAAAAAAAAAAAAAACATTTGAGGGAAATACAAATGATTCAGTCCCAAGTTCTTGAGGTTCATAAAGTATAGAGAAGACAAAGTATATTCTAAATTCAATCCGTACTCTGAGCTTGTATCGCAGTGTAACATTGAAAAAATTGAAGAAAAGTTTAATCTTAATTTGATGAGCACGTATATAAAATTGCAAATAACAAAATAGACTCTACGGGGTTAGTATCTGCATTACAATATCATGTACCTCAAATGAGAAGCAGACCGAAACCCGGTTTGTTTCATGTACCAAAATCTAGAACAAATTATGTAAATATATCTCCGATGTGGAAAATGGGTAAAACTTATAATGAAGTAGTAGCAAATGATCCGAGCGTTGATATAAACAGTCTGTCATTTCAATCATTCAAAAGAGTCCTACTGGCTCAGTGGAGAAAGGGGTGAGGGGTTCGCCTGTATAGGAATTAGTGAAACAATTTATGTTATGCACAGATATATGTAATGCACATATATAATTCACGAAATGTATGTATGTCTCAATGGAACAATGTTCTGTGGCATCATTTGTTAAATAAGTAAATAAATATAAAATATCTGGAGAAAATATATGTGCTGTTTCTGACTTTTGGATTGGATTGGAGATAATTTATACAAGGATTGTTTAGAATTTTCTTTGTCGTAAAATTGTGTTTATTTTTGCGGATGTAGCGTCAACAGATTCTGTGATATGGATGTCTCAACTCGCATCTACTCTTGTCCCTCACAGCCAGACAGACGGACGGTCCGATAGAGATGGATGTGTTTACCTACTATCTGTTAGGTCTATCAGATTTTTGAATTTGTAGCTTTGAGACACTGATCGTTCATACGGGCTGATGGACTTGGAGAGAAACACTTTACACATTCGCTAATCAGTTTCCTAAAAGGAATATAAGATAATCCAAAAATATAATATAAAAATAATATGGCAATAAATATCGTGTTTAGTAACGTTACAGAAAATCATGAAAAATAAAGTGGGATATTACACAGCCTTTACCCAGTCAGAACTATATTTTTTAATATATATTAAACATAGCTTGTTTATTGTGATAAATGTGAGGTAAAAGGTAAAGTTCCCCGTGCAGATAGCACCGTGCCATAAAGGCACATTTATGGGATATAGGTATAGGACCCCTCATATTCTCGAACTCGATCTCGGGCATTTGGAGGTGATGTGATCAGCAGCACGCTGCTGCCGCCTTTACCTCTCAGGGTTGGCCCCAGGTAGCAATAGATTTGAAACTGTGTGAGCCCAGACCCGCTTTATGCGGGGACAAGGCCGGAAAAAATTCCGAAAGTATATCATGCCCCACCCGGAAATGGAACCCTGGTCACCCGCTTGGCAGTTAGACGTCCTGAGGAAAATAACTGCCATTAATTTTTTATCACATCATTCTCATTCGTAGAATATATTTTGTAATATCAACTTTATAATAAAAGATGTATGTATTTCGACTTTCCCAAGATGGGACGTTTGACTTCCAATATACCTACATCACACGATGCAGTTCAAAGTGATTCCAGCGAAGGAACTCAAGGTCGAAATGGAGCAGTGGACATGCTGTGAGCAACTTCCACAAATGTTCTCTGGGGCTGCTGTGTTTTTATCAACAACGAAACACGAGACATTAGGTTCCAAGCATGTGTGTGGGTATCACGAATCGAGGCATTGCAATCTGAACTTCTAACCTGTCACGTTTCTCCTTTCCTTCTCAAGTCACAAGGAAGCTGATTATGATATGCTTACGTCACGGGGAACGACCTACGCTTTTTTTATTCACTTCTGCTGAAAGGTTTTTGGAAACTATGAATGAAGTTAATGAGAAGCGGAAAATTGAAGGATCTTTTTTGTGATTGGGTGCTTGTTTATTTACTCATCATTGCTTATATGCACAATTAGCTGAATTGATTGATTGATTGATTTGGTGTTTTAAGTCATCTTTATGCACAGTTACGCTAATCGGGATTGGATCTACAGTTTAAAGTGGGATCCGAACCACTATGTGCCAGGGACCCCATGATGACAAGGCGACGACTCTGCCACTGCGCCATCGAGGAGGCCTCACAATTAACTGAACAGAGACGAGAGGATAACGGTGTATAAAAAGTGAAAATGAAGGACAGGGAATAAAGCGTCAGCGGCACTATCTCGGCAGTCGCCTGAATAGACTCAACAAGACAACGAGAACTCTTTAGGCTGTCGTGAGATGTGAAGCAGTGACCACCCAAATATAAATACGTATATCCTTTACCGAGAAAAATGAAAAACGTAATACAACTGATAGCGAGTGGTTAAAGCTGCAATCAAGGTTCCCCGGGACCGATTCCACATTAAACTGTAATTCCAAACACGGTTAAAAATATATGCTAACTAACTTACTCTATTTTATTGACACATACACTGAGGAATTTAAGTAGGGGCTTCGCCGATAGAACGTTTATCTTGTAAATATAGGTTCCAGGATTTGATTTCTTATGGGGTCACGTTTCAAGTTGTCCTTGTCGCACTTTGAATTTGTAGCTCCAGTTCAATCAGATCGGGCATAAAGTGGACGTAAACTTCCGCTCGATTCGGTCAAAAATAATATGAAATACTGGCAAAATACATCTGCAAGAGTGAAAAAGCAGCATGAGGCTTCTTACTAATTTTCTGGAAGCGCCATTGAATTCATGGTAGAAATAGACGTTATTTAATTTCGTTCACATTAAGACGATACGATTTTATGATGTTATTTATCTATTTTTTTTTTATTTATCTAAATTTAATTTTCCTTCGATTTCTTCCACACTTTTACGTCAACCATAAAACTTTACCTTATTTTACAGAATGAAATATTCAATGTTTGTCTCGTATGCTCAGAATATAGTATAAAAATTTGGAGCTTAACTCCAGGGGGGGGGGGTGGAGGAGATTTTTTTTTTTTTTTGCAGCTCATAGAAATATCATCCAGGAATATTTTGATAAATAGGTGTTACATTTGCAAAATCATAAAATTACTGATTACTTTAATCCTCGGGTTTCAGGAGTTAACAAAAGTACCATTATCTCGTGATAAACCAAAAAAATTGGGAGCAATTGCTCCTATGCGCCTACTAAGTTACGCCTATGGTTGCCTCACATAAATGCGTCGCTGAAAACCCATAACAGTTTGAAGAATCAAGGATTCCTTCCTAGTAGGCTGCAACAATAATGAATAAATTGAAACGGGACGGTGCAGGGTACAGGTATCTGGGTAACTTAGTGGTAGCAACTGTCGTCTTTGACTGTCTCTAAGTCATCGAGCAACTTGGCAACAATATTAAACGTACCATGGCATTGTTACATTCAAAAAGGCATATGTGAAAAAATATAAATTCTATTTATATTTTTAAATCACATAAATTGGAATGTTCTGAGAAGGTTCAAATTCGATAGCCCCCTTAAACACACCAGTACCTTCAACAAAACGATTTTTACAGAATTGGTCTAATTACTTTTGGGACAGAACTTGCATAATATATAGGCTGTGTCCTAGAGAGCAGTAAGTTTACAGTCAAGAGACAAAGAACAAAATAGGTATTGACGTTGTTCTTCCCTCGTTTTTTAGTCTGTGGTTTTACTCCCTACACATCGCAGTAATTAAGTACCAATAGAAGTTTCTTCACTTCAACTGAATCTTAATCTTTTCTCGCTATCGAGATTGAATCAAGGAGAAATAAGTGGGAAAAATAACTAAACAACATGTATTTACCCGTGATAGGGCCTCTAACTTTACACTTTTAACGGACGTCTTTTTAGCTCATGACTTCCTTCTGACATTAACACTAACATTAAGGCACGCGACACACAATATAACCTATCCTAACAAAACATTACCAAACCAATTACACACTCTTGTGATTTTGTATCTGTATTCATAAATATTATTAATGTTGAACACTAACACACATTTACCTTCTACTATTATTAACGTTTATTTTAATCTCTTATCTCCTCGTAGAATGCTGTAAAACCAACGTTGTTCAGGGAAACCGAACAAATTTGGTTCTTCATGCCAATGTCACAGTGAATTACTGTAAACAAAAAAATAAGGAAAATAAAGGATGAATGAAAGAAGGAATCCGTAAAAGAAAAATCGCGGAACTCACGCCCTGAATTAATTTTCAGGTACCAGGGCATAAGAAAATACCTCCGAAAGTATGGTGGTCCCCCCTTTTTCCTTCTGATAATTCTAAACCCATCAAAATACTCAGTCATCTGTAAAAGTAAAGTTTGAGCAATGTTCCGCAACCTTCTTGTCCTCGCAGAAAACCATAAATTATCCAGTACTGAACACGGCACATCATAAAATTTATTTATCTAAAAAAAATACATTACGGCACTCTTGATATAAATTAAAAGTTTAGGAATGAGTTACAATATAATGAGTTAAAAATACTACTACTACTACTACTATTAATAATAATAATAATAATAATAATAATAATCCAATTCACTGCACTCATAGGTACTTTTGGTATTATTATTATTATTATTATTGAAACGATTCATGCAGCTGATTATATGGATCCGAAACGCCTGTAGAGATTATGTATTTGTAAAAACAAACTGACCCTTGCCATTTAGGGGCGTCTTATTTAAGTCATGACAATGACAGAGCGAAAAATACAAACTTAAGAAAACAAATGTGTAAAGTAAAAAGTCAAGTGCTCCCCTGTACATTGCACCATGCCATGAAGGAGTAAAGTGGGTGTGGAGTTTGGACCCTACACTTTCTTGATCACGGTCGAAGGTGGGGGTGAAGTGATCAGCACCACGTCCATGGCCGCCTTCTTTCGCGAAAAGTTTTCTCCAGGTGCCCACTTTATACGACGCTGGGTGGGCGCCAGAACCGCTTGAACAGGTGGAAAATATACAGGTTCTCCCCCGCTGGGGATCGAACCCGGGTCTCTCGCATGGTAGTCAGATTAAATAATTTACATTCAATTTGTTACTACAGACAAAAGTTCGCAGCACACCTGTGACGTTGTGGAGGAACACCGGTTGCGAAACATAGATTTAGATAGAGGGCAATGGCGCCAAATAATAAGAATTAAAAGTATTTCAGAAATCGAATTCCAGAAAGCTGTGGGGTAAAAAGTGACCTTCAGCCAGACACTGTCTCAACCTCTCCTGACGAGCGCCGATACACCTTGTATATCTTGGCCTTTGACCGGGAGGTGATTCTCCGGTACCCACAAGGTCTGCGCGGAAAGAAATCGTGTGTATGCGCTCCCCCTCTCACCGCACCACCACCCGAAACCTCCCCCCTTACTCCACTTCCCCCCGGGTACCGACAAGGGCGATAAAACCAGAGCGTGTGGGTGTGTAACGCGGACGCGATTTTTCTGCCACCTGGTGTGGAAAATAGTAAGCTCATCCCACACGTTGCATTGAAATTTGCCACCCTATGGGGACACGTGAAAAACAAATTTTCCCAAGTAAGGATGCTATCCATCAGGTTCTTGCATGTATTTCCTATTAGGTAATTCCATTATCGTTCCTCAAAAATTCAAGGGCAGTGATCCGAGGCTTCTAAATGTATTTTCGTAACGATTTCCTTGTGGGGACCGGATTTTGGTCCCCACAAGTCGGTGCGGTCCCCACAAGGTGGATTCACAACTGACGAGTGTCCCCATAAGGTAGCATCTGCAAAAGCACACACACACACACACACACCCCTGTTTTCCCACCCTCCATTAAGAGGAAGCTGGACTTTTCACGCCAAAGCGAGGAAGTTTTAAAAGTGCTCTGATTGGACTGAGATTTTTATACGTAATAGAGGTACTCCCGAGGATAGCGGGAATCTGGGTGTGGCTGCTATACACTCCATGGAAGTTGAGATATTGACAATGAATGGGCGGACAAGCACAGCACCCCCAAGAGAGGAAGGTGCAAACTTAAGAGTATTGCGAGGAATCGTTATTCATTTGTTATTTCTTAGGTCACACACTGCGTTGACGAAACGTTATGTAAGAGGAAGCCACAAGCACCAAACCCCGAAGCGAGGAACCAACTAAACACAATAGTGTCCGTAAAACGTGAATAGAGAGGAACTACGTGTCACGTTATGATGAGTGACGGGTGATTCGAAGCGCGCGCTGGTGTTTGACGTTCCTAACTCGGCCCCCATTGGCTGCGCTACCTGTCAGCAATCTGCCGTCGATCACGCGGCAACCCAAGCACCGCCCTCCATACCAAATCATATGGGAATAAATGTTGCAACAATGTGCGAGAGCGTCTCCGCGCCAAAAGGGGTGGAACAAGCTGGTTTCGGATGGCTTAGTAACGGTGCAAGCGGTACGACAGGCGAGGAACGTACGTACGGTGGCCATTTTCTACCTCGCGCAATTAGTCGACGTAAGGTGAAAGGACATAAATGGGGAGTTGTATCTTAGGGAGATAGACTAAATTGTGGTAGAATGAAAAATTATTCTTATAAAAAGAATATATTTGAATTTTCATCACATGGAATTGTTACTTGTTTGGGTTAGTTCTTAACACCGCTTTATGCACAGAAAAGCTAATCGGGACTGGACCTACAGTTTAAAGTGGAAACCGAACCACCTTGCAATGTGCATCTACCACCACCATTGCATGGCATCAGATAATATTATTTCGATGGATATTGTGATGCGTTGGAGGCTGATCGCTGTTAGTATTGTCAGTTGGGATGTCTAGATAAAACTGTTTTTTCTTAACTTCCATTAGAACGCCGTTAAGTCATGTTGATATTTACTTATATTTATTTATTTAACATAAAATATGTGTACCGTCACGTTGACCTAGAAGATGGTCGCCCCCGTTGCGGAGTGGTTAGCACATCGCGCTGCAACGCCAGGGGTCCCGGGTTCGAATCCTGGCTTGGGCATGAACGTTTGTGATGTCTATTCATCAATTTCATCATATCATCACTCATCCCCATCTTCGCAAATTAGCCAAAAGTGGCACAAGAAGCGAAGTAAAATAAATTTTGCTTTCTAGTGTCCTTTCGGGAGGCACTCGCTTCACTTTCACCGGCAAATGTTCCACACGTAGGACGCTGCTCCTCAATCCTCAATACTCAGTGGTGGCGATTGGGTTCCAAAACTAGGGGTCAAGGTACCAAAACTGGGTGGGGGGGGCAAAGACAGTATATTTCCCTTTGTAGATAAGATTTAGCATAGTGTGAGGGCAAAAGTGGCGAGAAGTGGAAGGCAAATGCCCCCCCTCGCCTCCTTCCTAATCGTAACCAAATAGCCCTTTCACAAAACAACATCGAAAACGAAATCAACCGCAAACGTACGGTCGCGGACACTTGTCGGTTGTAATGATTTAATTGAAAGTCAATGGTATTGTTATAATCCAGAAGTGTCCCTGACTGTACAACGTGCAAAGTGTCAACTTAACAGCTTAGAACAAGCGAGGCAACCCTAGAGGGCCAGGGGTGTGGAGGAGGCAAGGGGAAACTCCGAAAGCGAGTGACCTTGACTGGAGTATACTTGGCGTCAGTATTGCCAATAACTTGAACGTAAAAGTCGTGAAAAGTCCTTATAAAATCCGTTAGAATGTCGCTAAATGAAATGTAAAGGCTCTAGAAAAAGTCGCAAAATGAAATGTACTTCTAAAAAATAGCAAAAAGGTGGAGAAAATCGAGTACTTGCCTATAAAAGCAACATTTCCTCGTTACTTTCCTCATCCTCTGAACACTGCACTTCACACTGATTACCGATGTCAGATACTAAATCATCGAGAAAATGCACTGCAAGAACGTTGTTTATTATTTCTGTGCACTTGGTTTTATGCAGGCGAATGCATGGTGCACTGCAGCTGTCAGTCACCAAACCTTTTCATACATAATTCGGACAAGTGATTCACGGTTAGCAAAGAACAGTGTTCGGCAATGAATAAAGCTAAAATAGCTTCAGTAGTAGAAGTATTTAAATTTTCCGGTTTGAACTGTTTTTCTTCTGTTTTGCAGAACAGAAGTAACCAGATCTGACTTTATGTTTCTGTGTTTCGAAAGTTTTTTTCAGATCAGTAGTTTGGGCATACAGATAGTTCTACTTTGCAGTACTTACAATACGCTTTCGCCGTGTCACTATCGACAGGGGTTAACCATTTGTAGTTTTCCCACTCCTTCCGATAACGTTTCTTGTATTGCGGTTTTCCCCACACTGGACACTGCCCTGCCCTGGGCTGACCTGCGCACAAACACACACGAACTTTATAATTTACACTAGCACTTCCTTTGTCACCACACACTACCCAAAAAACTCCAATCTGAACCCACGCACGACGCGACCGTGAAGTCAAACGTTCTGTTTTATAATAAGGCAGCCGCAATGGCGCCAGGAGGAGTGTCTGATAACAATGAGCTGTGAACAGTGATGTTTACAAACATCACAAACCATACTGGAAAAGGGGGTACGCTTTGCTTCAGTTTCTCTTTGTGCATCAGAAGTGAATTACGAGGGTATTTCCTTATTTAATAACTATAAAACGGACATTTTTAAGCATTTAGACGTACCTACGCAGATATTTTGTGAATTCTCCAAATTAGTCGCTAAAGAGCACACGAAGTAGCCAGAAAAGTCGCTCGTCACTTTTTCACGTCTTTTGTCGCCAGCTAGCCAGATCCGCCAGATTTAGCGACTTCTCGCTAGAGTTGAAAACACTGCTTGGCGTCAGCTTTAGTAAAGTGTAATATCATTAATTTAGAATTCATGAATACCTTAAAAATTAATTGTTCAAAGAATGATGAAGTAACTTTCTTTGTAAACAAGAATTACACTTACAGGCTGTATTATCGATGTATATAAATGTCTGAATTATTGACAATCCATTTGTATTTTGCATGAAAAGTGTTCACAATTTAGATCCCCTGCTGTCAAAAACTCTTCGCCATAAATCGGCACGACAAAAATGTTAATTAAATGAATTTCACTGTTTTAATGCGACGTAATATCCAGAAAAGAATATTCCCTCTTGTTTCTCTGCACTTGATTTTTATTTCACTAGCTTTGTTGCTGCTTAGGCTATATCAGAGAAGAAGCCTCATAATTTTTTTTTTTTCAGAATAATACACGAGCTTAATAAATTCCGTGGCGTAACAGTTCTGCACATGGTCTACAAAGATGTCAACGGAAAGTTTAAAGAAAGCGTCAAGAATGATAAATAGAAAAAAAAATCGACTTTGGTAGTTTTTGTTCCTTTTGTGCGGTCCTGGAAGACAATATGTGTAGTCATAGTTAAAGCCCGCTTATTCCTCTTTCGGTGGAGCCCTATTTCAAATCCGTGGGTTTAGCTGCTTGCACGTAACATTCATTCCAGTGATAACTTGCACTTCTCCAGCATTCAGCATTCAAAGTTTACCACCGCCTGGAATTTCAGGATGCGGAAAGCGCTGTTGATATGTTGTTTTGACATCAAATAGAACAGATGTGCAAATTTTCAGATTCACACAATTCTTGCAAGATTAAAACCTAAATTGACGGTCTGTAAGTTTAAATGGAAAGTTAGTCTCTTTGGCTGCCCCAGTCGTTACAAAGCTATCAAGGCGCGAAAGAAAAATCCCTTATAATTTTATTTTTTATTTTGTGCGAGACATGAGAGTGTATAGTTGTGTTTGTCCCATTGTACACTCGTAAATGCATTCTCATCGTCACCGCAAGAGATAAAAAACAACGAAAATAACTGAAGAAAAAGAGAGTGAGTGTCGAGAAGTTTCGACCTATACAATCGTTGAGGACGCGGTGCAACCTAAAAAGACCAATACTGTTAATTGTGTGCATTACCTTGTTTTTGCTGATCGCTGATTAAATTGTTTTTTTACATACTTGTAAAATATGCATTGCACATTGAAAACACTTGTTTTGTAAATATAAAACCAATCGAACGCAGGCTTAGGGTTGTCCGACCTGTCATGATATGCTGGAACTGCTGTTGTCGTCGTGAAGAGATTCCTTCCTAGAGTTTTCTCACTAGCCACTGGATTAACTGTGATCCTATATATTTTATACCCTGAGTCCCTTACCGTTGGAAAGAAGTATGCACACAAAAATTACAAAGCAATTAGAACTTTCAGGATTCGTGATATTGTTTATTTCCCTTCGCTCTTGTGCCACTTTTGGCTAATCGCGAAGATGAGGATGAGTGGCGATACAATGAAATTGATGAAGGAACACTCCTCACACACCCATGACGAGGCCGCGGGATTCGAACGCCGAGACCCCTGGCGACGTAGCGTGCTGTGCTAACCATCATCCGCCACGAAGGCCAGCCTTTCAGGATTCGTCAGTTCGGCGAGGGGGTTTAAACTTTCACGTTTAAACGTACGTTCCTGTCGCCAGGAAAGAGATGAGCAGGCAAGCAATGTTCGTTTTTTTTTTCACCCATCCTACTGGTATAAATCATGGTTGCAGTTTAGTGTTGCTATGCGAAGGTAAACTTCCCTCAGGGCAGGAGAATTGAGACAAAATTTTAGGCGAAAAGCAGTGGCGGCGCCAGGGGTGCGTGAGTGAGTGCTTGCGCGCCCCTTAATTTTCTTCCGCATCCCTTCAGCACACCCTACGTTCAACTGAAAACATTAATATGTAATATTATGTCATGTCATATTGAGGGCCGAATGATAGGTTATTATTGTATGCAACAGGCAAGCACTGAAAGAGGTACCAATACTTTTCTGTACTTGCGGCAGCCTCTGTAAATATCAGCGGCCGTTTTTCTTCTTTCGTCAGCATTGTCGTTATCAATTTTTTCTTCTTTTGTTTCTTCAAGTGGTCTGTTCGTGGTTTTTGATAATTGGCTATAGATTAATGTGAGTTATGTTTTTTTATTTCTTGCATTGTTCATAAACGGTTTGTTTTCCGTCTACTTGTTCTTCCTTACACTGGAGCAAAAAATTCAGGTACTTTTAAGGTATCACCTCATCAGGTCGTGCTCTGGAAATTATTTAATGCGAGTTGTAACATGAAGGGTACTGTTCTTCTTAATACGTTCTATATAGTTGTTCCACGTTTAATGTCCAGTAAACGTACCATTTCAAACTTTTTCCAAGACTGTTAGGAAGATGCCCAATGTTCACGAAGAAATTTTACAGTTCGTTGTTGGGGATAGTGCGGCAGAAGGGATTTTAAAGATGACACAGTTCCTGTACTCTTCGCGTTTTGTCTTGTGGCAGACGGTGCCTTCATTGGTTACATTGAGAAAGTTCAAAAATTGTCTTTTTAAGGGCAGGATGGTTTTATTTTGTATTTCACTACATAGTTCAATAAGACTGCAACGTGTATCTGAATGTTTACACGGAATGACCACTTTCTTGTAATACATATCGCACCCCCTAACTTTCTTTCCGCAACCCCTCAGCACCCGTAGATGAATAATTCTGGCGCCGCTGTTGGTGAAAAGAGATCGAAACTGCAGAGATATTTGAAGATACAGTCGTTGCATATTAAAATCAAGCTGGATGGAGGCATGAATTATCCGTTTTTCATAATTACATATTTCAAACTTCTTACTTGGTAAAACCGTATTTTCTTCATAAAGTTTTGTGATCGTGTTTTAGTTTTTCCTTGGATTAATGGAAATTATTCATAATGCAAAGGAAAATTATACTTTCCACTTTTTGCAACAGTTGTTTGTTTTCTAAGTAACAATTTACGGAGTTCCGTGATTAATAATGGAACAATGAAATCTGAGTGCTCGTGTTCCCATCATCGCGGTTATCAGCTGAAAATGAGTTTGAGTTTTTGTTTCGAGTCCACTTTATGCACAGAAAGTCTAATCAGGTCTAGTCTTACAGTTTAAAGTGGTATCCGAAACACCATGTATCGAACTCAGAACCCCTTGATTACAAGGCGACGACATTACCACTGCGCCATCGGGGAGAGGTCTTGGCTTAAAAATCGAAAGATTCCTTGGTAAAGAAAACATTCTCTCTTTCAAGTTTTCATGTTCATGCCTATGTGCGAAATTTAAATGTAAGTACAGAGAAGTTCCCAATGTTTCCTTTTCTCTCTCCAAGCTACTCGTGAAGAAAAATATAAAAACCATTAACGTAAATAGTCATTTACAATTTTGAGCAAGCCTTTACATGACAAATTGCATGATATGCTTACAAAATTTCGAGGTTGTTTAAATCAGTTTGATTTAAATTGTGTGATTGACAAAAATCAGTGTTTTTTAAAATAAAATAAATATACAATAATGCACATAAGTAATTTGTGAATATCAGAATCACTTTTGGTGAAGATACATCAATTTCTTGATCATTCAATAGTTTTTACTGGGCTTCGGTGTATAAAGTGGGCTTAAAATCAAACTTAAACAAAGAAACAATATCGAAGGAAAATTAAGTGAACAAATTATATGTACTCATGGAGTGAAACTCGTAAGAGTTATGAATGCAGCAGTAGCCCCCCCCTTCCCAAGAGATGAATAAAATCAGCTTAAATGTGAACTCCTTGGCGTCGCAAGGCCTTTTTACGTGACACGTCCTCTCGTTAATTAATTAACCGCCATATTAATGCTAAACTTCGTCACACCTTTTGCACTACTCAAATACTCTGGATTTTGAGATATTGAATGAAATGAAAGACGCAAACATATGCACCGCACTACAGTGACAATGATTTATGGATTACTCACAAAGTATATCGGCAGGCTTCCTTTGTAACTAAATTTCTCGGAGACATTAGCTGCCACACAACAATCGTAACATAACCTCCCACCTTTAGTGTTATTGGAGAGTTTGGCTGGTTGTTTCCATCGCGGCTTCTCACCTTTCATCAAAGCCGTGCCGCCTGAAAGTCTCCCTCCCTTCTTTTATCTGCTCAAGCTACAGCCAGGGCATTTGAAGCGGTGTTTGTTTTTCGTTACGAGTACTTCGTCTGTGGGCTGCATAGGAGTGCGCAGACACTCTGATTAGGGGGAGGGGGCAAAAGCCTTGATGAAAATCCAGTCGGGAAATTAAAACCTCATTCCATATCAAAGGCGCATACCCAGATTTTTTTAGGGCGGGGGAGATCCTAAAATGTGGAACAAAGAGAAGGGCCGAAAATGCAGTTGGATTAGTTGAGTTAAATTACTTTACGTCACTTTTCTGCCACTTTTGGCTAATCGTGACGATGCGGATGAGTGATGATATGATGAAATTGATGAAAAACACTTACAAAGAACACCCATGTCCAGATCGGGATTCGAACCTGGCGTCAGAGCGTGATACGCTAGCCACTCTGCCACGGTTGTAGGCGAAATGCTGTTGGAGTATTAGATGTCACCATCAATGCTATGGTGGTATTGCAAGGAGATATAAAATTGTAGAGTTGAAATTATGGTCCAAAGTAACGAGAAAAATAAACAATAAACCTGGCAATAAACAGCACAGTCGCTCACATACAAAGTCTGTCACACAGCGTACAACTGAGTGATTATTTTTGCACTCAATTCTCAGAAGTATTCTAATAGTACTTTCCTCCGCAAATTGTGTTTTCAATTTTCCATTAATTTTCTTACACCAGCACCATTGAACAACCATGATAATTCTAGGTTTAGATAATAATATATTTATAAATTAAATGATGCGCATTAGCAATGATTCTTCTAGTAAAAAAATGTCTATTTCTGAGTTAACCAATAGAACATTTTTGCATTTTCGCAGCACCATTGCAGTTAAAATGAAAGTCGGGACACTGATGGAGACGACTGGCCGAATCTGAACAAAATTCCCGACCCTTCTTTAACTAAACCTTTCACTACGCACACGTTTGCAAATTAAAGGCTCATATTTTTACATATATATTTACAAATATTGGATAACGTAAACACTGATCGTCCAAGATTAGAATGCACTTTTGCCGTCTTAGGAGAATATCTTATACTACAACGTTAGTCTTCTTACAGTTGGTAGAAGTTTCAAACGCCTCCACTATGTCACTGACACAATCCTGTGCGACAAAATGTTGCTCAACATAAGGCAACAACAGATAATTTAAGCTGTTTAAACGGGTATCTGATATTGCACCATCTTAGAGAACACCCATTCACACGAACAACTTTGTCACAGGAAAAACAAAGTATCTTCAGCAGTGGCGGTCATGGACGTCCGCAGGGAGGAGCAAGGTAATTTTTCCAGCGGGGGGGGGGGGCAAAGGAGACATATATTTCCCCAAAATAGTGATACCCATCAAAAACACTGCTTCAGTCTGAAACATAGGCGCCGACTCCATGGGGCTTGGGGGGGCTCGAGCCCCCCAATGTTAAAGATGTGGGGGAGAGTAGTTATGTTCCCGGATATAGTCCGATAAATCAATTGATTGGAAAAGATCGATGAAAGATCAATTGATGATAAAGGGCGGTGGACAAGCAAGCATTGTTTGTATTTTGGAGAGAGGCCAGAAATGGGCGGGGTTTGAGATATGGGGATGGATTTTGATTGGTTTTTGGGGTATGGGGAGCTGGTGGCGTGGGATGATGAGTGAGAGCGTTGCCCGAGAAAGGTGAAAGGTTACAGATGAGCGGTTGGAATGACGAAATCAGGATGTGAGTGTGGGACTGTTGGGTGATATGGAAGTGGGGTAGAACAAAGGAGGTATTGTGGACGGTGTAAAGGTTGGAGATAAAGTTCGTTGTATGTTTCCGGGAAATGTTTGTGCGTGTTTATCAATAGTGGCGTCATTGTATGTGTGGTCGGTATAGGGTAACGACCGTATAGGGTAACGACCGATGGAGGGAGAAGTGAAAAAGGAAAAAGTTGTGGAGAAACAGGGAGTAAATAAAGTAAATAGAAAAAAAGTACAATTTGCGTTAGAGGATAGTGTGTATAGTATTCCGGGGTGGGAAGAGGATAGGAGGGGTACGTGGGCATTGGACGCTTTGCGCGAGAGGATGCGCAGAGAAAATAGGTGCGTGATAAACAGGGAGGATGAGGTATATAAGGACGATTGATCTGTTTATGTTTACATCACAGTGAGCACCCTGTGTGACCATCGTCTTCTTCCAGAGATCCAGAGATTACCTTTCAGAGTCGATTTCGAAGTGATTTAGCAGGTATATAACGGTATCCGGAGGTAAGTATAAAATGGGTATAGTATCGTGGATGATGAAATTTATTGGAGGAATGATCGGGATGACTTCATCTCCTGATCGATCAGAGAAACCGGTAACTAGACAGAATTCTCGTCCGTTACCGACTCCTCCACAATCACCACGATCATCGATACGGTCAGGAATGTTGTCGAAAAAAGAGGCATATGTGAATGTCCCTAAATATTTTACGGAGAATGAATTTCGAAAGTTATGGGAAGAAAAGAACGCTGCCCAACACGGGTACGAAAAAATTAAACGTTATAGAAAGAACAGTATCGATGATGCTGGTGAATTGTCGAGGAAGAGAAAACGTAATATGTATAATGTAAAGTGTAATCCTATGTATGGGTATACAGAGTGTTCTCCCGAAAAGACTGTGTATCAGACATATCCTGTAACAGTTAATAGATCAAAGAAATTTAAAAGTTGTAAATCGGAAATATTTGGACATCAGAATACAAAATTGATTATTTTTGACGCCCCTGTAAGGTTCAGAGAATCCTTTTTAATTACCGTCTACAATCAAAATTTAGTGTCTGAAACGTTTTTGGAAGTTGAAAATAACGGTTTTCCGATCAGTATGCGTTTTATTAATAATCGCAGAGCCGGTTTATGTGAGACACACTATCTGTTCGAAAGAGCACCTGTATACGGGCATTTGTCGTACGGTATATGGACGAGTCGTGTAGCTAGTGAAATAGCGACACACGGATACAATGCAGGACCTTTTATTTTAGTATCAGGGCTTTCCTCATTGGATTGCATCTGTATAGAAACAGAATCGGAATTAAATTCGGAGTATTTAGATACATCTGAGTTACATGCTCCTCCACGTTGCCGGGCAACAAAATATATCATCATGGCAAATGAAAGACTGAATTGCGACCGTACCGATGTCGAATTGACACGGTACGAAAACTTGGAAGATCTGCTGAATAACGAAATTCCTCAATTATATAGGGTCGGCTGCCACGGTAAGTATATGATGGTAGATCATTGCGATGTTGCAACGTTAATGCAGATATTTCGGAGAGAGTACCGAGAATCTGTATTAACACTGGGGGAGATATTCCGGTGGTTTCGATACAGTGTGTCCCCTGAGGACCTGATAGGTGAAATATTAGGAGTAAAATGCCCTATATTGGATCTGGAAGAATTATCGGATTATTGTTACAATCCATTACGACGAGATGATGTAAGAAATAAATATTTTTTTATTTCTAGCCTTCACAAAGTAGAAGAAAAATTTACCAGAACTTTGACCCCACCTCACCGTGAATTCCCTAACATCATCGAGGAGACCGATACATCAGAAGTGGAAGACGTGTAAAAATAAAAGGTGAGAAAAAATATTACCTATATTTATTGATAGATTATAAATCGCCGTCCTCTTCATCCGTGATATCTATAATTGAAGGCGTAACAGGAGGAGACGGTGACGCCACAGCAGGAGAAGGTGGCGTAGCAACAGGGGACGGTGGCGTAGCAACACGAGGGACCGGCACAACGGCGGGAGGAACAGGCACAGCGGCAGGAGGGGGTGGCACAGCAGCAGGAGGAGGTGGTGCAACAGCACCATTCCGGACGAGTTCCAGGAGAGGCTCCGGCACCAACCCGAAGAACTGAACGCCTCGTTCTTCGTGAATACGACGGAGCCTGAAAAAAAAGAAGGGAGTTAGAATAATAATATTTCATATTCACACATAAATCGGAAATTGTATAAATAGGGGTGATGATGTAATAGATATAATTGAAAAAATATATTACCTTTCCTGGATCTCGCCGACCTCTGCCTCCAACTCTCTCCTAAACTCTTCCCGCCTGGCTATGAATCCGTTGTTCGCAGTAACGGCACGTTGAAGTGTTTCCACCAAACGGTGTCCGATACCCTCTAATTCAGCGCCTAAACGGTCACCAGTTGTCTGCGCCTCCACATCGACTCCTGCCACTCTATCCGTGTACCGGCGAAATGCCCTCTGCATGTTTTGGATTTCTTCCTGCACATCGGCGTTAGCCATATACAGAAGGAAGGCCTCTAAAAGAGCCAACCCCCGATTGTTCTAAAACAAAAATGTATAACTGTAATCAAGGTGTACGTGCGATATATCTAACATATTTTCTTTATATTTTCAGATATGGCATCCCTACCATTTGAATTCAATGTATTGCATGGGAATCTTAAAGATGCAGAACATTCCGGGGAACGAAGGAATCTGTGGAGCAAGGTCCAAGCTCGCCAAGTGGAGAGACAGATCGCATGCTACATAGATTTCTGCGAGGAGAACGGGTTAGCAGAGAACCTGATGAAGAACCTGGAGGAGGTCTGTCGTGATATGGAAGTCCAAATCGACACGCTCACTAAAATGTTTAGTTACATATCAGAAAAAAAGAACACGTCCCCAGTATTTGGGGATTTTTTGGAAAATGTAAAACAGGCACAGTATGTGCCATCTCATTTATCCCTTCGTGTATGTTTCGAAATGATGGAGATTTTCAAAAATATTAGAAAACAAAAAACTGAGGAGACAAAAAAGAACGATGAAAAGGAGATGGAGAGTAAAATGTCAGAACTTCTAAAGAAAAGAAAATTGGACAAATAAATACTAACACCACTAATACACTAACACTTTTGTCCGATTTTCGTTTGTCTAAACGAGAAAGTGTATAGGTGATTTAGTAAATGAAATGTATATATTTTAAAATACAACTAGATGGATATGAAATGTTTATAATAAAATATAATCAGAAAATATGTTATTTTTATATTAATATGAAATACCTGTATGTTAATTACGTTTTTCTCATAATACATTGGTGACATAGCTGTTTTATAATCAGAGTTCCGGATCTGCTATTCCATAAAAATGGTTCGAATCCGATTTTACTATGGTGACATGTCTCATAATTAAAGTCCCGGGTTCGACACCTGGTAAAAATACACAGTAATTCGAACTCTTGATTTTGATTGGTTGTTTAAAGTCCACTTTATGCACATTAAGGCTAATCGGAACTAGACCTACAGTTTAAAGTGGGATCCGAAATGTGCCTCCACCGGGAATCGAATCCGGGACCCTTGATTACAAGACGACGACGTTACCACTGTGTCATCGGGGAGGTCTAACAATTCGAACCCCGGTGTAAACTGGAGGTCTAGTTGTGATTAGTCTCTTTACATAAAATAAGTTAGAAACAGACAAACATGCAAATTACTTACCAAGTTTCCGTTCTCCATTTCTGTTCTGTTGCAGACGGTAAAATGTGAAGAAAGACTGCTATAAATATTCCATATATTGGCGGTATAGTTTGATCCAAATTGTGTAACATCCTCCGTGTATCATTTAAAGGTTAGCGGTCAAATTATAATTGGGAATCGGAAAACATATTTTACAAGACGTTTTGACATTCTAAAGATTATAGAGGTTACGTAGCAATTAGTGGGAAACATATTTCACAAGCTGTTTTGACGTTCTCTGAAAGTATCTCTATGTATCATTCTAAAGGTTAGAGGTTACGCAGCAATTGGCAGTCTCGAGAAGGTTCTTTGTCACATTTGAGAGTATTGAGAAATAATGAAGGAGTCGATAAACTCTCGAGTCTTTTTCATTCTCCGGTGTTTATAAATTCTGTGTTTCAATATCTCGGTAGACGTAGTAATGTTTAAAAGTTAAGGATGCAATTGTAATCAGCAGTTTTGAGATGAGGGTTAAAGGTTTACAAGAAGAATAAACCCTAAGGAGGTTATTTGCGGTCGCTCTTTTACGAAACTACACAGAACAGACATTTTAAAAATATGGAACCGGGTTTTGTGTCAAATGATGTTTATTGAAAACCAGGGTCGGCCCGGGCCCCCTAGGAAATGATGAATAACGATTCCTGAAGTTATCACTGCATGTTAAAACCAGGGGCCGGTCCGGACCCTTAGGAAATGGTGAATAGCCATCGTAACGTTATTTCTGTATGTATATCGAAAACCAGGGCCGGCCCGGACCCCTAGGAAATGATGAATAACGATTGGTGAAGTTATCACTGCATGTTGAAAACCAGGGCCGGTCCGGACCCTTTGGGAAATGGTTAATAACCATCGTAATGTTATTTCTGTATGTATATCGAAAACCAGGGCCGGCCCGGGCCCCCTAGGAAATGATGAATAACGATTGGTGAAGTTTTCACTGCAAGTTGAAAACCAGGGCCAGCCCGGGCCCTAGGAAATGATGAATAACGTTTGGTGAAGTTATTACTGTATGTTAAAACCAGGGCCGGCCCGGGCCCCTTGAAAAATGGTGAATAACCATCGTAACGTTATTTCTGTATGTATATCGAAAACCAGGGCCAGCCCGGGCCCCTAGGAAATAATGAATAACGTTTGGTGAAGTTATTACTGTATGTTAAAACCAGGGCCGGCCCGGGCCCCTTGAAAAATGGTGAATAACCATCGTAACGTTATTTCTGTATGTATATCGAAAACCAGGGCCAGCCCGGGCCCCTAGGAAATGATGAATAACGTTTGGTGAAGTTATTACTGTATGTTAAAACCAGGGCCGGCCCGGGCCCCTTGAAAAATGGTGAATAACCATCGTAACGTTATTTCTGTATGTATATCGAAAACCAGGGCCAGCCCGGGCCCCTAGGAAATGATGAATAACGTTTGGTGAAGTTATTACTGTATGTTAAAACCAGGGCCGGCCCGGGCCCTTGAAAAATGGTGAATAACCATCGTAACGTTATTTCTGTATGTATATCGAAAACCAGGGCCAGCCCGGGCCCCTAGGAAATGATGAATAACGTTTGGTGAAGTTATTACTGTATGTTAAAACCAGGGCCGGGCCCGGGCCCTTGAAAAATGGTGAATGACCTTTGACCCCAAACTTTGATTTTTTGAACTTTTTTTTTTTGAATTTTTTTTTTTGAATTTTTTTTTTTGAATTTTTGGCAAATTTCCAAATCGTTATATCTCCGTGCCTAATTGAGATAGAAGGATGATCGATAGGTCGTTGAACTCGGAATGAAGTCCTCTTTCTATTGGAAAAGGTTTCATCATTCTAGGATCAACAGTTTCCTACTTCCTTTATTACCAATCGAAGACTCCCCTTCCGACCACTCTACTAAAAGGTCTCGATGTACAGATTCCGAATCTGTAACGGTTTTCAGGCTAACTCAATCAGCAACACGACTATGTCCCTTTGAAATGTTTAGGTTTTCTGAAATTTTGCCAAGTTTTAGGTTATCAGGCAATTCGACCTCTACAATTGTTGTTCTATTTATTAGAAATATCTTTTCATTATCGAAGACTTTAACCTTGTTTATAGATAAGAACCAGGAAACCGTTACACATTTCTAGAAAGTTTACAATACAACCAGGAAACCGTTAGATAAATCATTAAAACAGAAGGGGTCGTAGATACCGGAAAGATTGTTACTCATTTCCTGGAAACCTATAAATCAGACAGTAAAACCGTTAGAATCAGTATTGTGATGCTGAGGTATATAACATAGACACCCTCTTTCGTGAGTAGTTTCTGGAATACTATTATCCTCCTATCATGGACTTACAGTTATCTGCTGACGAATTGTTAGTGTTATATCGTAACGGGTATTACAAAACAGCTGACCAGTTACGAAAACTGCTGGCGTACATTGCACAAAGGATAATTGAAGGAGAGACTGTCTCTTTAGTTGAAGAGTATGATCAATTACTACGGGCAGTAACAACAACAACAACAACAACAACACCCGAACTTTTCGGAAAAGGAGTATCATCGCCACCGAATATTCACACATCCGATACTGCATCATCTCAAGGAACTTCAAGGAATGTCGTATCCAGACCAGACCCGGAACCTCTACCTGGACCGTCTTGGAGAGAGGACCCCTTACCGACAGTTGAACAGTCACCTCAGAATATTTCTGAATCACATAGAAGAGGTAAGAAAAGAAAACGTGATACAATACCTCGTGAACACATAGGAAATATATTGTTACACAATATTCAGGAACGTGAATACCCTAAATTTCGTTCCAAGGGACAACGTGTGGAATTCAGTTTCTCACATCCTTAAGAAAATGTTGACCCTCACAGTTGGATTCGTCAAGGTGTTGAAAACCTTCTCACCTATGTGAAAAAGAATGCTAAGGACGGAGATAAAATAGGTTTAACACTATCTAACATATCCGACCCAAATGTAAAAGATATTTATATCGGATGGCATAGAAGTGATCAGTTACATAGTGATATGGTATGGACTGTTATGCATAAAATACTACAAAGTGCAAAAACATTTTCAAGTACAGACCGTCTAATTTTACGGGCTGACCGTGTTGATATACCTGTCGGAGGAGGAGGAGACGGTAAGCGTGCCTATTGTTTACCAAATTATATCCTAAGTACACTGAAGAGAAGTGTTGTCAGTGTACCAAATAGAAAACAACCTCTTTGTTTAGCTGAAGCTTTGGTTATAGGGAAAGCCTATGTAGATAAAGATCCATCGTATACACAATACAGAAAAAATAGAAATCTTCTTAGACCTGTTTTTGAACTAATGCGAAAGGCAGGTGTAAATCTAACAGACAATACGTGTGTCGGAAGTGGAATTCCTGAACTCAAAAAATTTCAGCAAGTTCTTACAGAATATAAAATCACTGTGTACAATAACCTTCGTGATGTTAAAGATATTCTTTTTGAAGGAGAGGTCGAGAATGTCTCCAAATACATATATCTTCTATACGACAGTACTCGGCAGCATTACGATGTTATTGTGAACCGTGTTGGAGCTTTTGCAGCAAAACAGGAATGCCAGGGATGTAACGAACTTATATTTTGTAAACCACATATTCATCAGTGCAAACAAATGTGTTCCATGTGTCGCGCAATCCCTCCATGTGTACCTGAAACAGGATTTTATAAAACATGTCAAACATGTCACAGGATTTTCAAAAATTAGAAATGTTTTACAAATCATGTTTCTACACTATTTCGAAACGGTACAGTATGTAGTGAAATCCAACAGTGTCCTCGATGTTTTAGAATTGTTCTCACAAATAATTCGTATGAGAAAGTACATAGGTGTAACATGAAATACTGTACTGTCTGTAACTGTGTGAAACCTATAAATCATATGTGTTACATGTCCATTCCAAAAGCTAAACAGAATTCGAAATTTCTATTTGTGTTTTATGATTTCGAATGTTATACTGATATTCCGTACTGCGATAAAGAAAAAACTTTTCTTCATGTTCCGAATCTAATCGTGGTACAAACAGCTTGCCATGCATGTCATAACGAAGAGGATTTAACAGTTTCGTGTTCTGTCTGTGGTACAAGACAGTTTATATTCTGGGATGATCCTGTAGAAACATTTCTCTCCTATCTCGAACTGCAACATAAGTTTTCCAATATAACTATTTGTGCACACAATGCACGAGGATATGATTGCACGTTTATATTGAGAAAAATGTTGGAAAAAGGGATGAAACCTCGTATAATCTTGGATGGAACCAAAATCAGTATGACGTACCAAAATCTCTACTTTATCGACAGTCTTAATTATGTTCAAACGAATCTTGCAGGGTTTTCAAAACTGTCCGGTCTTCCAGTGCAGAAAGGATATTATCCGCATTTGTGGAACACATACAAAAATCGAAATTACATAGGACCTACACCTCCTCCTTCTGCATACGGATATGAATATATGAAAACAATTGAAGATCAGACAAATTTTATGTCTTGGTATGATACTGAATGCAAAAAAAATATGCCTTTCAACAACAAAACAGAATTACTCCAATATTGTATTAAAGATGTTACTCTGTTAAGGCAAGGATGTCTGAAACTGAGACAGAATTTTCTGGATATATGTAAAATAGATATTTTTAGGAATTGTATCACTATAGCATCAGCGTGTTCATTAATTTACAGACATAAATTTATGCCCGCTGACACTATAGGAATAATTCCTAAAGGAGGTTACCATCATGCAGATAAAATATCAAAATTTGCGTTGAAATGGTTGACCTATGTTGAAGAACAAAATCACATAATACTTCTCCACGGCGGACGTACTCGTGAAAAATATGTTTTAGGAGGACGTTATAAAGTAGATGGATATCACGAGGAGACAAATACAGTGTACGAAGCGCTTGGGTGCTTCTGGCACGGCTGCAGACGATGCATATCAACAAACAGGGATATGTATCCTAAAGATATCACGGAAGATGAAAACACCCAGGAAAATGACGGTCAAACCAATAGTGACATGCTAAACACTGCAGCTTTTAGATACGAAACAACATGTCGTAAACTTGCAGCTTTACGTTCTGAAGGTTACCATGTTGTCACAATGTGGGAATGCGATTTTGATAGAATATTAAAAACTGATCCTGAACTCGATAGATATCTATCTACACACCCTATTGTCTGCTGTATTCCTTTAAATCCGAGAGATGCCTTATATGGCGGAAGAGTTGAAACAGTCAGAACTTATTACAGAATCAAGGAAAATGAGAAATTACAATACAACGATTTTACAAGTTTGTACCCTTATGTGAACAAATATTGTACCTATCCTGTAAGCCATCCTACCATATTTTTAGGAAATTCTATTCCTCCAGTCGATGAAGTTTTAAACATGGAAGGACTTGTTAAATGTACAATTCTACCCCCTACAACACTTCTCCACCCTGTTTTACCCTCCAAAATAAATGGAAAACTGATGTTTGTATTATGTAAAGAATGTGCTATCACACTAAAATGTGAAGGTATTTGTGAACATTCAGAAGAACAGCGTGCACTTTCAGGAACTTGGGTTATCGCAGAAGTACGTAAAGCTTGCAGTTTAGGTTACAGAATGTTGGAGATCTCGGAAGTGTGGAAATATGAAACATCTATGTACAATCCTGTTACACAAACTGGAGGACTGTTTGCTGAGTATGTCAACACATTTTTGAAAATAAAACAGGAAGCCAGTGGGTGGCCTACTTGGTGTCAAAACAGAATGGATAAAGAAAAATACCTACAGGACTACTTTGATAAAGAGGGGATTCTATTGGAGGAAGACAATATTGAGATCAATCCTGGAAAACGTACTTTGGCTAAACTTTGTCTTAATTCTTTATGGGGCAAATTTTGTCAACGAGATAACCTTTCCCAAACATCTATTATCAAGGAGTCGAAAGATTTCCTCGATAAAATGACCGATCCTAATATAATTATCGGAGGAGTTATATTTATCAATCAGGATACTGTTATAGTAAACTGGAAATATGTTGAAGAGGCAATCACCCTGAACAGAAAAGTAAACGTTCCTATTGCAGCTTTTACGACATGTCATGCTCGTTTGAAACTGTATGAACTTCTTGAAAAATTGGATGACAGGGTATGTTATTGTGACACAGATTCGGTGATTTACATAGATAGTCCTGAAATGGAATATCATCCCCGAACAGGTGATAAATTAGGGGATCTCACCGATGAATTAAGTGATTTCGGTCCCGATGCAATTTGTGAAGAGTTTGTCTCAACAGGACCAAAAAGTTACAGTATGAAAATTAAAAAACCTCTTTCTGAACCCCAATATATCTGTAAAGTTAAAGGGATCACTTTAAACACTTCCACATCAAAATTGGTCAACTTTGATACTATGTGTGATATGATGAACAATGAAAAATCTGACGTTACAGTAGAAAATATCTTTAGAATTAGAAGAACAAAACAGTTTCAAGTTATCAGTACAAATGAAAAGAAATTGTTTCAACCAGTATTAATGAAACGTTTTTTTGACCACCGACATTTATCATTTCCTTTCGGATACCGTACAGATTAGGTTATAAATATGTCTGTAATCCTAATCTGTAATAGGTATTGTAATAGGTTTTAGGTCCAAAGTTCAAATTTTGTTTCAGTATTTTTTATATTGTATACTTGTATTATATAATCTTGTACAAAATAAATATAAAATGTAGTAATAGTCTGGTAAACCGTCATTTTCTTTCAAGTTCCTGGATACAAATCTGTAAAATTTTTGCTTAATATAAAATGTTTCCTAAACTTATCCATCCTTTTACAATGATGGTTTGTGGAGCATCAGGAAGTGGAAAAACTACTTTTGTAACAAAACTTGTCAATTCTATTTTTTCTTTTGTCGAAAAACCTGTTAAAAAAATAGTGTGGTGTTACGATCAGGAAAATAGTATCCCAAAAAATATTGGTGATGTGGAATATCATAAAGGAATTGTTAATTGGCAATCATGGAACGGAAAAACTCCTACCCTTATAGTGCTAGATGATCTTATGATGGTTGCTGAAGGAGAAAAAGTTGCAGATCTTTTTACGAAAGGTAGTCACCACAAAAATATTTCAGTTGTTTTTATAACACAGAATCTTTTTCACCAAGGAAAAAATTGTAGAGATATTTCTTTGAACGTAAAACATTTTGTTATATTTAAAAATCCACGAGATATGAACCAATTTACTGTTTTTGCACGACAACTTCAACCTCATCGCATGAAGGAACTTGAAAAGGTATATATAGATGCAACAATAGAACCTCACAGTTATTTGTATATTGATCTTTCCCAGTCAACACCGGATCCTTTACGTTATCAAACAGATATTTTTAATACAGATCATTCAACCATATATCTTCCTCAGGAATGCCTGAAACCTCGAGATGAAGAAAACGAGGAAGAGACGTACCAACTTACGTTCTAAACAGAATATTTCTTTTAAAACACATTCACCTTTTTTGCACATATTGAAAAATTCCCCAACAAAAGTTCGTAAAACATTATTGAAAAGTGCTCCCAAAAAAACAATCCGTTTTATCAGTGAATGTTGTCTGAATGTTTTAAAAGGCAATATAAAACTTCGTCCGTCTGTAAAGAATCGTCTAACACCTTACAAAACTGTTTTACGTAGACTTGTAAAACCTAAAGTAAATATCGAGAAACGAAGAAAAATTCTTGTTCAAAAAGGAGGGTTTCTACCCCTACTTTTAGGATCTTTATTATCAGGTCTTCTCGGAACTCTCATTCCACATTAAAAATGACACCTGTTTACAAAAAAATGATTGTTCTTTCACCAGAACAATTGACACGTATTCGCGGTTCCGAACAGTCTATAAATCAAAAATTATCTGTTCTGGATAAAAAAATGAACGAAATTTTTAAAATGAAAAATATACCAGATGACCAAAAATGGCGTCTTTATAGAAAAGAATTGGATGAGTATTTATGGTTGAGTCGAAAATCGAAAGAACCATTAGAGATTCCTATTATCCAGGATAATGGTGATTCTAGTATTTCACCAGGATCAACATATTTTCCTCCAAACCTGGTAGAAACATTACCACGTAATACAAGACAGCAGTTAGAAAATATTATTGATGAGTATCAATCTACAGCCCAACGTCTAATCGAAAAAGATCAGGAAAAAACGCTTCCGGAACCGAGATCTTTAAATTTTTCATCGTCATCATCACCAACGGGGGTTCCTGGTCCGTCTCGTAAACGAAAACCTGCGAAAAAAAAGAAGAAAAATGTTGTCTTACGTGTTTCCAGAAAAACTTCACCATTTTTGAGAACACCTGATGCATACAAACTCGTTCCTTTAAGAAAAAGTCGTAGACAGAGAGACCAATCATGGGAGTCCCTAAAGTAAAACATGATAAAATTCTTGCTAGAATATATTACGATCCTCAACACAGAGCCTCATTTTCATCTGTGGATCGTTTATGGAAAGCTGTACGAGATAGGAATATATCTCGTGATACAGTAAAAAATTGGTTAATGCACCAGGAAACATACACTCTCCACAAAAGTGCACGAAAAAGGTTTCCTCGAAACCATTACAATGTATGGAACACAGATATGCTCTGGGAAGCCGATCTTAACGATATGACATCGATACAAAAACATAACGACGGATTTAAATATCTCCTAACAGTGATCGATGTATTTTCAAAATATGCTTATGCATTACCCCTAAAAAATAAAACAAGTAATTCTGTAACCGAAGCTTTCAGAACCATTTTTGAACAAAGCAAAAGAAAACCTGCCACATTACAGACAGATCAAGGAACAGAATTTACGAATTCTGTGTTCCAGAATTTTCTGAAAAATGAACAAGTAGACTTTTCGATCGCAATTAACCACCCTGTAAAAGCAAGTATAGTGGAACGTTTTAACCGAACGTTAAAAGAACGAATGTGGAAATATTTTACAGCAAAACAGACAAGACGTTACATAGATATTTTACCTCAACTTCTTGAAGGTTACAATACTGCGATCCATCGTTCCATAGGAATGGCACCTCAAGATGTAAACGAAACTAATGTTTACACAGTGTGGAAACATCTCAATAGACACAACAACCGTATCTCACACACAATTTCAGATTTGAAAGTTGGGGACATTGTGCGAATTTCTGTTGTTAAAGGACATTTCGAAAAAGGATACGAACAATCGTGGTCACGAGAACTTTTTAAGATTCATTCCGTCGTTCAACGGCAGCCGGTACCTGTTTACATATTGGACGACTTAAATGGTGAACCTGTAAAAGGAACATTTTACAAACAGGAGGTTCACAAAGTATATTCGAATCCTGACGAAGAGTATAAAATTGATAAAATTTTAAAAACACGAGGTAAAGGTAAAAATTTAGAATACCTTGTTCGTTGGCTGGGTTATCCCTCCAGTTTTGATTCATGGATCAAGGCATCATCGCTGAAACCGATAGCAGACAACTAAACCTCAATATATATCGAAATATATCACCATTTCGAATCAGTGAGTTCTTCTTGTTCAGTCAGAATGGATGATAATTTCTACATCTACCTCCCATCGTCTTCATCAGAAAAATATTTTTCAAACAACACATTAACTCATTTTACTGTAAAATTGGCAAAACGTATCGATCTACCTCCAGATTTGTGGGAAGTCGGTTTAGCAGAATTATGTCATTCAACTCTATATGATAACGTTCTGGAAACAGATTCAGGACAACTAACATTTCCTGTTCGAACATACACAAATGTTGACGACTTGATTTCGTCGATCGTAACTTCCCTTCCCGATAATCGAGAAATACGAAAATCTGTGCTTTACAAATTCTGGCATCTTCTGGCTGACCCGCAATGGAGTTCATTCGAGTCATCTGTTTCTACAGATAACACACTATATATTAACGATCAACCGTTTTATTTTCCTGCAGCTACTTATACAATAGATGATCTTATTTTTTTCCTGAAAACCAACCCTGCAAATGTAGCTATTCCTACTCATCTTCGATTCTATTTTAAAGCTGCCGTATATAAACACTTGTCCGAAACAGGAATGCTCGACCCTGGACCCGATGCCTCTGTAGACAATACAATAACACCGATAGATTTAACAGACGACTATGCTAAATTTCGATATGATATATTAAAATCTATCTACTCTTCGCACGTAATATCTAATAACGTTGTCGATAAAAATCCTTACATATTTGTATATTCAGATATTGTAAAACAACAGTTGGTCGGTGAAGAAAGGATACGTCTTTTACGTCTTACTCGAAAACAATGTTCAGAAGTAGATACCACATGTACGATACCTGTAGCTCATCACACATTCAATCCGATTCACTATGTTTCTCTGGATAAAAGTTCTTTTGAAACAATAGAAATTACTTTGAACGATCAAAAAGGAAACTTTTTACCTATAAGAAACGGTTCCGTTCCTACTATCGCTGTTTTACATTTTCGTAAAAAAACAAAATCCTTTTAAAAAACCGACATAACACTATTTTCTCAGTCTATATTGGTAAACGAATGAGTCATCATGAATTCGCAAGCAGAATATTACACAACCCAAATACATGGAGGAATCGGACCCATTTTTCGTTCTAACAGAATTCAGAAAGGAAGAGGATTAGGTTCTCTTTTTGCTGGACTTTTCAGAATGGTGAAACCTCTTCTCTGGAGTGGTGCAAAAGCTATCGGAAAAGAAGCTTTAAAAACTGGTGCTAATATTGTTACTGATATTGCAACAAGTCAGCAAACCCCGAAAACTATTGTTCGTCAGCGAATACGTGAAGCTGGTCAGAATCTTAAAACTAGAGCACAACAAAAAATCGATTCTCTGACGGGTTCGGGTATAAGAAGAAGAATTGCAAGAAAAAATACCCATTCGGTGTTAAAACGTTCAGGTACCCGTGCTAGAACCTCGAGAATCAAGAAAAAACGTACATCCGTAAAACGTCGAAAAACATCATCGAAATCTAGGAAAACACGTAAAAGAAAAATCAGACAAAATATCAAAGTCAGAGATATTTTTACATCATGATACAGAACAGCACCTGGGTAATTTCACAGTTCGACCTTTTTCAGAAAAAACATACTATTCCGTACAAACCTATTGCTTCCTTCGATAACCAGAATGTAACTTCGTTTCTCGAACCTGTCTATCTTCGTTTACAGTTGAAGATGATTAAACAAGATAGAAGTCGGATGAGAACTCTACCGTCCGATAAAAAATCGATTCTCTGACAGGTTCGGGTATAAGAAGAAGAATTCCAAGAAAAAATACTCATTCGATGTTAAAACATTCAGGTACCCGTGTTAGAACCTCGAGGATCAGAAAAATCAAACAGACTATCAAAGTCAAAAATATTTTTACACAATGATGCAGGACAACACGTGTATGATTTCACAGTTCGATCTTTTTCGGAAAAAACCTATTCAACAAAATGTCGAAAAAACCTACACTGTTACCTACAAACCTATTGCATCCATCGATAACCAGAACGTGATACCATTTCTCATACCTGCAACAGCAACAGATTTTCTGGATCTTGCATCTGTTTATCTTCGTTTACAGGTGGAGATGGTCAAACAAGATGGGAGTCGTATGAGTGCTTTGCCGACCGATAATACAACCACAAAAAATTGTGGGGTAGTAAATTATCTCCTCAATACTATATTTTCACAATGTAACGTTGCTATCAACGGTATATCTGTAACAAATGCTGACAACAATTATGCATACAAATCGATTTTTGAGGTACTTCTCAATTACGGTACTGATGCTGCAAATACACATCTTACTAATGCTTTATGGTACCTGGACACACCTGGAAACCAAGATAAAATCACAACCAATAACGAAGGTTTCACCACCCGAAAAAAATTTTTCCAGTACGTTCCGTCATCAGGAAATCCTATGGAAGTAACAGCCGAAATGGAACTTATGGGAAAACTCCACATAGATTTTTTCAATCAGCCTAAATATCTACTCAATGGTGTGGAAGTACGTATCGAACTTATCAAGTCACGTGATGCTTTTTATATCTGGGGAGATCAAGATTCACCTAGCGTACAGATAAAAATTTTAAAAGCTGCTCTCGAAATAAATCACGTCATTCCTACTCCTAGCACCAGTTTGGCTATAGACAGAGCACTTTCTTACGCTCCTGCACATTATCCGTTCACAAGAAGTATTATCAAGGCATACTCTTACGTTGCAGGAACGCAACAGATTTCTATCGACAATGCTTTTCAAGGTCCTTTTCCGAATGTTATTCTTTTTACTATGGTATCCACCGCCAGCTTTCTCGGAGACAGTAAAAAAAATCCGTTCGACTTTAGAAGTTTTAACCTATCTTCTTTCCATCTTGTAAAAAATGGAGAGCTCACACCTTCTGAACCTTTACGAATCAGTACAGGAGAAAATGGCGGTTTAGTAACACGTGCCTACCAAACTCTCTTTTCCGGCACAGGTATCCATCACAATAATTATGGACATCAGATAACAAGGAAGATGTTTGAAAACGGATCATTTTTTCTGATTTACGACATTACACCAGATTTTTCAGGAAACGATACACACATGAGTCTACAGGAACAAGGTACCTTAGGAGTAGAAATGCAGTTTTCTCCACAACTGTCGGAAAATGTTACCTGTCTTCTCTATGCTGAATTCGAAGTGGCCTTGGATGTGACAAAAGACAGAGGTGTTATCCTTCACTAATAAACATAACAATTTTACTCTATAAATTTGATGTGTTCCTGTTTTCTGCCACAGAAACCTACCTGTATCGTAATAGAAAAAGACTACCGTGTTTGTGTACTTTATTATAAACGTATCCGACATGAACACATCACAGATCAGACATATTTTATCTCACAACTGTTCCACCAAAACAATTTTTTGTGGTGTTTACCCGAGAGATCTTCTGCCTCGAACGTTCTCCACCCCTGCTTTGATAATCGCAAACACGGATACTTCCGATTCCGAAGGAACACACTGGGTTGCTTTCTATTTCGACAAAAACAATAAGGCAGAATATTTTGATTCATACGGTTTCCACCCCTATTACCCAGAATTCATAACATTCTTGAACCGTCATTCCTCTATCTGGACTCACAATAATACCCCCTTACAAGGAATATTTGCTACAACTTGCGGACATTACTGTTGTGTATATGCTTATTATAAAGCGCATCACGTCACAACCAGGGATTTCATCCGGATATTCCCACCGGGTGTCAGTAAAGATGAATATATTTTACACCGTTTTCGTCAGATCTTCAAATGTTTACCGCATTCAAAGTGTCCTAAAGGAGCACAAGTGTGTCGTTCCATCAAACCTGTTCGGGAGTGTATAAAGTGATTTCTATATAAAATATGTATGATGATTCTGCTCACTCTCAGTATCATCTTGACACCTTTAGTGAAAACATCATGGAACCGGTCAAAAATTCTACAATGGAAAAACATGATCAGCTTCTAGACCGTATTACTCATAAGGATGGTGTTTCTAGATGTAGAAAACGTAGACGTCTGCCCCCTACCAAAATTGAGATTCCTGTTATAAAAACTGAACCGATTGAGAGTGAACCGGATGTGACAAAGGATTGTGATTTCATGAAAATACGTCAAGAAAACAGTTCTTCCCAAAATAAAACCGAATGTTCGGAACTGCACAACATAGATGTCTGTTTGGATCTTTATCTTGCAAATATATACTTTCTGAACACAGAAAAAACCAAATATGTAGCAGTAGGATTCGAAAAACAAACACCTTTCAATCTGGTATGGGAGTTTTCGCAACAAGGAAGATTACCCGTACGAATTAATTCTTCACAGATTAGAGAATTGTGTGTTTTGAAATCTGATGTACTTGATTACATCGAAACAGGTCGACGATTTAATTATCTCGTCACAGGGAATATTACTGTCAGTGCTGTAAATTTTTTCGGAAAACGTTGTATTTCCATGTATCAACATTCCTCACCGGATGCTTTTATTTTTACACCCCCGGAACTACATTTATTTTTTTGTGAACTTTTCACACCCTTAAGAAAATTAACGAACGAACGTTATCATAAATTACAGCCACATATACAGACTTTTGTGCATTCTATCGAAAAGAATATGTTTTCAGAAAGAAAAGAAGTACCGGAAAACCTGATAAGCCATTTTCACGTTCTCTGGTACAACGAATTGATGATTGAAATATATCTTCAACACAATCTTGGACATTCATTGATATTATAAATAACTTTATTATCCATTATGTATTTTTTACTGTAAATGTATATCTTTATATGTATATTATTAAATTGTAAATAAAACATTTGAAAAAAGGTTAAACAGTTTTTTATTTTTCTCTATTACAGTAGAAATGGTACATTTTCCAAACATTTTCAACTGCACAGGTTTTGTTCACATTTTTTGATTCACTATGTTCTCTACATTTCTTTTTCTCTACCGAAAGTTTCACACTCTCCAATTTTGGACACCCAAATTCTTCAATATTATCTACGGTTAACGTACTCATACGTTTTTCTCCGATACATTTTTCCAACCATTTAGTTTTTTCAGTACCTTTAACATACACATTTTCATTTACAAGTACAGAATATAAAAGATCTCCTAACTTCTCATACGGTACCCAACCATTTTCCCAGGAGAGTCCGTGTTTGTTTGCACGGAGCCAATAATTCACACGACGATATTTTTCACTTAACAAATGTAGACCGTATGGAGGTTTTACTAAATAATCAAATGTACATTCAAAAGGAGACTTCAATATTCCGACTTCTTTCCACACAAATTCACCGTCTTTTCCTCGTAAACCTTGAACGTCCAAAAAACATACATCCATTGTTCAACAGGTAAAAACTGTCAATGTATTTTTAATAGATTCACGACATATAGCACACTTATCGAGTTGTGAGGCACAGGATCGACAACTGACAAAATGTCTGCACGGGAGAAACACTATATCGCAAACATTCAAAAAACAGATTTTACAAATCATTACAGAATCTGCATTTTTTTCAATAACTTTTTTTGCAGACTTTTCTCTATTAGCACAATATTTACATTCGACCTTATAATGTAGTAATGCAACACTTTGTATAAAACTACAATGGGGCACTGCTGCCAGATGTCTTATAACAGGACAATCTTCCGGTGTCCAATCACAAAAGCCATAAAAACAATATGAACACAGTACTCTATCACCGTGGCCTGAATAGTAACATCCTGCAGTCACTAACTCTTCAGGTGTCTGTTGTAATCCTACAGGCCACTTTTCGTAAGTTTTGTATCGAGAATCGACTGATAGGTAGTTATTACAATGCCCCGAAAATCGGTAGCAGGGGTAACTGAACACTTTCATAAATCAGCCAAAGAAAAACAATCTGATACAATAGGTGATGGGGTTCCAGGTATTGGTGATAACGGTACCGGCACAGTATCTTCTACATCACTATCGAACAGGGCTCTGGAAAAACCAAGACGATTCGAAGATACCGCTGGAAAACAGGGATGTCCTTCTAATTTACGTAGTAGAGAACGGTTGCAGGTAGTACACCACAAAATAGTTTTGTTCACTAACACGGCAAGCCACTCTTTCACTCTTTGTTTTAAAGCTTCAGCAACCTCATCTTCATCCTTCCTCTGAATGAGTTCACACGAACATTTGTGACTGGGAAATCCTGTTCTCCCATCCGTAAACTTTTTTCTTTCCACTATCTCCTTCAACGTCTCGCAGGAATGATGGACCGCTTCTCCCGATCTATTGAACAGGTAACATCCGCACCATGGAGCTTCACGTAGTGCTACGTACATAAACGGGAACTGTTTCAACACTCGCTGTACAGCCTCACGATCGGTATCGATATCGCCGCAGGATTCTATGACTTCCCAAAACTCTTCGTAACTTATCTCGTAGAAATTCAGAGCTTTCTCCGGAAACGTTATGTAATACTCTGCCATTGTGACACACTCTCGTTCTTTTTATACCGTCTACATATATATACCCTTCTTCCTATTACGTCATTTTCCTTAAACATGTCCAAATAAATACTTTTTGTATTCTTAAATTAATACAACGATCTTTGAATCAAATGAGTCAGCAACATTTTCCCGGCTTCTCAAAGACAGGTTGTCGACCTCTATACTGAATGCGTCATTAAATTCGAAAACCTAAATCAACCTCTGTACCGAAAAACAAACATAATAAAATAAAAAACAACAGTAAAACATTCCCATCCATTATCTATAACCTTTTAACCTCTATCTCAAACTCCACACATTTTTGGAACCCTGCCAAATAATAACAATGTCTGCTTGTTCACTCGAACATTAACCCCAGTCGGGAATTTCCGGTCACGTGACTTTCACGTGATTTTGGCGGGAAATTCTCAGAATCGACCCGAATCAACAATTTCCTATCACGTGATTTTCACGTGATTCACACAACATTTTCTAAACCTCAACCTCTTATCTATAACCTTTCACCTTTCTCAGACAACATTTTAATCATCATTCAACTGACTCAGTAATTTCCTGTTGAAATCAAGCTCGGGAATTTCCCGTTCCGGGGTCAAAAAACTCTTCAACCAATCAAAACTCAAAACACCTATGACGTCATCATCTCCTCATCCAAACAACCAATCAAAATCCATCCCCATATCTCAAACCCCGCCCATTTCTGGCCTCTCTCCAAAATACAAACAATGCTTGCTTGTCCACCGCCCTTTATCATCAATTGATCTTTCATCGATCTTTTCCAATCAATTGATTTATCGGACTATATCCGGGAACATAACTACTGGGAGCCCTCCAAATAATTTTGCTTAAGAGGATCTAATGTATTATTTTGCTTCTCTTGTAAAGTTTACTCTGAATTGTGCCACATGAACTGAACTTTAAATACACATTTGAAATGTTATAGACCATCAACTTGGTGGGGGGGGGGGGCTGAGACCGCAAAATCATCAACTTTGAGAGGGCTATGACCAGAGACAGCAAAACACATGACTTATTACTATATACTAAGTATGTAATTATGAGTATTGTTAAATTTTTTTACTAAAAAGAGCTTCAAAAGACGATATGCATGAACTAGGGTAGTTCGGGCTACAAATGGCTCTCACATGACATTCAGAACGAGATCATTGATATATTAGGGAGATCTGTTTTGCGCTCCGTGGTAGCAGATATTAAAAGTCGGGAATATTTTGCTATTATGGTTGACGAAACTTGTGCCATATACATCCGTGGACAAATAATATTCTGCATTCGAACTGTGAATAAAAATTTTGACATTTATTAGGAATTCATGGGCTTTTATGAGATTCCGAACAATGAAGCCAAAACTTAAAAAAGGGAGAGCGAGTCATTCATTAATTTTTTTCAGTGATCAGAGCCCCCTCCAATAATTTTGACAAGTCGGCGCCCCTGGTCTGAAATTATCATGTTCCTTCAATGCCCTAATAATAATTAACAAAAATTAGTGTCTGAATGAAATTGTGTGAAATACATATAATTTAAGGTGGACAGAATTTTAGAAAAAATGTACATGTCGCATTTGACGTAGTATCAGAATCATTCAACCACCTAAGTATGAGGGAGTGCTAAAAACAAGAAATTTTCTGGAATGTTAATGACAATAAATTTGTTAGAGTATAAAGTGGGAAAGTCCATAGTAAATAATGTATCCCCTACGTAATTGCTTGGAACTCTCATTGACATGAAGATATTTCATTTTTCTTTAGTAGTATAATATTGTCGATAATATTCCTCTACACTAAATTTCTAATCGGCAGTATTAAGGGGCAACTGCCCCCCTTGCCCACGCCTATGGTGGGCTGTACTCTTGAGATTTGTTTTACAAATTTATACAACACGTAACTACGGCCAGGGCCTTTATTGTTATAACATATTTTTCATTTGGCATCGAATCGAATACTTATCTACACTTATCTGATGAAAATCAGCCGAAATAGACAAACTTGACAAGGCATATTTTAACATATTTTACCAATTTCGCGTCTATACAACGTATTTCTTCAATGTTCTCATAATAAGACATATTTCTGTATAATTTCGTAATTGTCTTGCACATAATCGGTTATTTTATAATAGTGATGGGTCATGGCAGTTCCATTTCGGGAAGCAGTTCACCGGAGCTCGCTCACCGAAAGGAAGCGTTCACCGGAAGTCATTCAAAGGAACTACGAAGCCACGGAGCATGCTCTCGGACGAGGCAGTTCCTTTTAGATAGGCAGTTCACTGGAACTTGCTCGTTGAAGGAGTCGTTCACAGCCATACCAACACAGCTCGAAGTTGATTTCGTGGGCGGAGGAGGGGATGTGGGAGACTGCTTCTGGAGTGGGTGAAAAGAATTAGAGGGGAGGAATCCGTCTTCGTGCACATATTAAACAGCTATAGGAAACAATGTATCGACTGACCGACCGAGGTTCGGGAGCTGCTTTCAGGGTGGGGGTGAATGAAAATACATTTTAATGGATAATTGAACTTTAGCAGACAAAAAGTCCTCATCGGAAAGGAAAAGTTGGACAAGTTCTCTTCCTTTCCAAAAATGAATTCCTACCCCTTGTTGTCGCAGTGCATTACAGCGCCTGGTGATAGATTAGGAAAAATAATTGTAAATATTTTAAACATGGACGTCCGCTGTATTTTCTCCAGGGAAGGGCAAACAATGTATTTTTCCAAGGTGTCAAACGAGGCATATTTTCTTCCAAAATAGTATAATCTCCTAAAAAAAAGAGTTCAGTTTGAAGTTAGCATGCACCTGTAACGCCCTTCTAATAATTAACAAATTGAGATTGAAATGAAATTATACGTATGTGTAAAATGTACAAATTGTAGGTTGAAATTTATTTTCTAGAGTGGCCGTCGCCCCTCCCCACCTTTTCAGACTTTCATGCAATTAAATGAATACACGGTCAAACAAACACCCGTAAGAGAATGGAAGAGAGGACGCTAAATCTTTGACTACGAAGAATGCATTCGTATTTTTCAAGCTCTCTCCGCCTCCCGGCCCCACTTTTAAGCCCCTATCACACGGAACTGGATTTCTAGTTGACGCTGGACTGGCTACCCATTTGCTAGTTTTCGCCTCACACGGTACTTGTTATACCGTACTTGTCGATAGTCTTTCGTTCCCATAATGGCGGCCGCGCGAGATGTAAACAACGTATCACCTCATACTTTTAAAATACGATAACTATCCAACCGAGAGGAATATCGCATCGCATGAAATGGTTTTAGGTAGAGAAGAACGGCGCTGATAAAATACGTACTCTACAACGTTTACTATACACGTATGGAAGAATATTTTAGCTTTTTCAATTGTAAACATGCCTTTCGTGTTGTATGCACTCGGAAGCCACAGACAAAAAAGAGGCTACTTTACAAACTCACAGAATATCTTCACATGGCCAAACGTTGCTCTGATTGGCTGTTCCACAGAATCTAGTCGAAGAAGTTAGTAGCAATTAGAACATGTCCTATTCCTCAAAACCAGTCAAGCAGTCAGCCAGGCGGCCATGATTACTACCCAGAAAGTCAGTTCATCGCCAACTAGGGCATTCCAACTAGAAATCCAGTTCCGTGTGATAGGGGCTTTACTTTGAGAAAATGGAAGAGCACGGAAACGGAACATTTGATATGATGATCTTATATCTATCAAGTTCCTTGCAATGCGACTTGCGAAAACATGCCACAAAAAGGATTAAAGGTGAATTAGTTGCCCATCCCTCCCTCATTGTTGAGCTTCTGCAGCATTACTGTAAACAGAGTTGAACGCATAGCTACGCGGAAAACCGCCACTATCAACAATCAGCAACAAAAGAATGGACCTCGCTCCAAGGGCGCCGACTTTCCAAAATTTCTGTGGGTGCATATCAATGGCGGATAGATCTGTAATTATAAAGTATTGTATACTTTAAACAACTTACATGCACAATGATTGCAAGAGGCAATGATATTATCAACACGTTACTAAAAGAAAATACCACATTCATACAAATTAAAATGAAAAAATCAGCATAAATGCAAATAATTTTAATTGTATTGTAGAAATAACGATGCAAGGATTATGTTGTGAACAGAAACTACAAAATGACTAACTTTATGTACCAAATAATAATAATAATAATCATGACATGTTAACTTTCAATATAAAACACATTCCTTTTTACGTCATTTGCACTTATGAATTTGTTTGCAATTTAGGTAATGTCAATATTTTTAGTCATTTCTTTATGAACATTCAAAATTGCCAAATCATTCAATCTTTTTTGGGTCATTGTTGACCGCAAAATCGTTTTCAATCGTCTAAGTGCTGAAAATGACCGCTCAGAGGTACAAGATGTAACAGGTATAGTTAAAATCACCCGTACAAACTTCACAAATTCTGTGAGCATTTCACGCATGGGGCCACTGTTTTCTCTACTTAAAATATTTGTAATGTCTGAGAAGTTGGCCACTTTTTCTTTGTTCGTTCTGCACACATATATAAACATGTCCCGTGCAATGTTAGCTTGTCTTTATCAAAGTCTGTCCCATCTCAATGTTTTAATTGCTTATTATTTTTTGATAATGGCAAGTGAGAAATATTTATTTTATTTTGTTTTTATCAAACTAAAAATCTTGTGGGTGCGGCGCACCCACACGATTATTTATGTGGGTGCTCGAGCCCCGGAGCACCCACGTAGTCGGCGCGCATGCCTCGCTCTCTCTCTCTCTCTCAGGTTCGTAGGAGTGAGTCATCCAATAGGAGCGTTGGCAACATACAAGCAAAGCTCACGACTTCTGAGGAACTACCACGGGTCATGGCAGTTCCTTTTCGGGAAGCACTTCACCGGAGCTCGCTCACTCAAGCAGCCATTCAAAGGAACGAACGACCAACTCCTCCCGATGTTGGTTTCGTGCAGCTGAAGTGAAGGGGGTGGGGGAGGACTTTCTGGAGTTAGCTTGAGTGAAAAGGATTAGGGGAGAGGGAACTGCGCTTACTACTACTCGACTTCCCACAAGAAAACCAGAGAACATACAAGCAAAGCTCACGACTCCTGGAACAAGGAACGGTTCGTTCACGAACGACCCATCACTATTTTATAATTTATTCTTCGTACCTTTAACGCAACGGATAGTTTATATTATCGATGGCAGTATAATTAAATTAAAGACAAAGAAATTAAAAGAAGATGCCGTCTTTTCTTACCAACTAATGCAGAACAATAATATCCCCCCCCCCGATTTTTTTAAATCCCGCGAAAGTTGATAGCCGTGCGAACATTATTGAGGAAAGAATGTACTCTGTCATTGTTGTGCATGCACAAGACTCACAGTAAACAAGTGTCAACTGTTCTCGTTTGTTTACCTTTTTCGCTTCTCACAATAATCAGTCAAAAGCAAAAATAGCATTCTGTACATTACAGCCCCCACTCTATCGGCAATCGAGTACAGAAGTTTCAAGATATCTTGTCGTTGGAGCCAGTGTGTATACTCTGTCCCTCCTTAGAATAATTGCAGTGAACCTCACGACATTTCCTATATTTTCCCACCACATTCTTCGGTTAAAGGAATTCTGTCTTTATTTAATACCCCACCTTAATCCATCTTCCCCGAATAATGAGAAATTTGAAAGTACTGTTGTGCATATATTTAGTTTTACAGGGAATATTTCTGCATTTTCTGACATTTTACATTTTTTATGACATATTTCTAATTTCGTGTGACATATTTTTCAACTTTTATGACATAATAACACACATATTTTACAGTTTTATAGGACATAAAGTCCTGGGCCGTACACATAATACATGCCCTAAGCTCTTGTTCTCCCTTATTTGCATGATGACGATATGACCACGAACAGTGTTAATAATATAGAACACTGACAAGTATCAAACTGAAAATCTAACGGATGATTATGAGCAGTAATTAAGTTGTGAGAATTCTTTAAGGGTATGCTGTAATTATGAAAATTTTTGTTTTGTTAAATGCTGGGACTTTATTTCTAAAATATAATAACAATAAGAGACAAATTGCTGAATGGTCTTGAGCTCCACAGTTGGCGCCACTGAGATAAATCGTACCTGGGCAATTCCGTTGAAGATTTTTCACCTATTTCATGTTCTTATGTACGTGGAACACTCCTGTACAAAACGAATTTTCATACACGTACGTTCAAAGGAAATAAAATCAGCTACTCAAAATTCATGGTAATGTAGTAAAAAGTCCTGGAAAATATAAAAACTTTTTTTTTCATCTATCATTTCATATCATATTTATCGGGTAGTTACTTCAAAGACACTGGGGTCACCTATCCAGAGGTAGCTTCTCTCACAGACTCCTTACAAAAGCACTGCAGGGATCAATGCTCTTCATCTTCTCATTTACATATTATTTCCAATCCCATCTACAAGAAAGCATGCTTTTAATCTTCTAGTGTCAGTAGAGTGCCAAAGCAGGTGTTGGTTGGGCCATACCCCTCATCCCTTTGCCACAGCATTCCTTTAAAGTTAAGGCATCAGCCTCCCTTATGAAAATCCTTGACATACCACTGTATGGGGTACAGAAAAATTTGGACAAGCAAACCCGTGAATTGCTTTAAAGAAAATTGGGGGGGGGGGGTTATCGAGATACATGTACATCCGATTCCAAAGTGAAGTTATTTATATTCAGACAGAAACACGTATATTGCTGGGTGGTTTATGCTTGATTGTTGTAATTTGTATTCTTCTGAGTTGCTGTTTTCCCTTTTTTAGTTTAATAGCGATGATTGGATGGAATTTATGATGAGGCATGCCGGAATTAGTACTAGACTCCTGTGTAATAGGTCGTGAGTTGATTACTGAAAATACTTCTCCACCAGAAGCGGTAAATCTACTATTGGAAAAGTTGACGTGTCTTCATAAAAATAAATTCGCAGTACCATTTATATGCGATTTGCATGTTATGAAACGAGTGAATTATGGGAAAATAATGATTGCGTATTTATATCATAGCTTAATCTTATGTACCCGTGGTGGATCTATCGGGAGTGTGTTACGCTGCCACGCGGCGAACACGGATTTGATTTGCAAGGTGGGCGATCTCCAAGTCAATATTTGAGTCCGCTATATGCTCAAATAGGTTATTCGAGACGGGGTTACAGTTTAAAGTGCTATCCCAATCACTGTGTGCCTCTATGGAGAATCGAGACGTATTTGTTCTGCTTGCAAGTTGTTTTCTTGCAATTGTTAACCCGGCAGGACGCACGCTGTGTAATTTTAATTGTTTTAAAGCTTGTACTTAGTAATACCTTTATTGATTAATTTAATTTTATTAATTTCGAACATTTGAATGGAATCACACAATTGATAAAAACGAGAAAAAAATAACATGTTGAAACACCAAACTGAAACGTGTGAGCACGCGTTGGGTTAAATTTATCCAGGCAGTTTCTAAGATCCTGCTAACTAACGAACTAAATCAATGGGCCATATTATCGGTTACGTCACTGGCAGACTGCTGAACTTCGCACACTTTTTCTCCTTATGATATACGATTTGAGCTAGATCGCAAGGCAGGGCCGGCTTTAGGGCGATGCAAACGGTGCCACCGCATCAAGGCGCTATAGCTGTGGTGGCGCGTCAGTTAAGATTAATTTGATTGTTGTGTTGCCTCTGCACTAAAACCACCCTTTCTGATATATTTCGCGATATGACGGAATACTTCCTAATTTCGCATGTCATATTTGTAAGAGACAGATGCAAGGGGCTGATGGGATTACAGCATCCCCAAATCCATGAACGAAAAATAAAAATGTGGGAAATGTTTGAGAGATCATATTTTTTTTTTTTGCTCACTACACTCGCAATACAAATGTTTTGAAAAGGGTCATACCAAGTTTATACTTAGGCCTATTACTTTAAAAATATTGGTGCATTATCAAACTAATGTTGTTTTTGGTTTGCAAATAAACATATTTGCCAAAAAAAATCTTGCTCGCACTCTAAAACATTTTAGGCATCATCAAATGTTTCTGCCTTGGGTCTCGTGTTTGATACGCGGTGGAGGCGCAAAATGGCCCGAATCCCACTTTAAGCTGTAGGTCCAGTCCCGATTAGCCATATTGGCATAAAGTGGACTTAAAACACCAACTCAATAAATCAATCAAATGTTTCTTCTCTTAAAACTAATTCCGACAGAACTAAAAGATTTTTCTTCCTAAAATTGATGTGTGGCGCCGATTTCTTTTCTTGATCGGGGCCCAGGAGTGCTCACAAGGGGGATTCATGGCGTGCCTGAGTCATGGGAATATTTAGGGGGGGACAACAGTTTATAGTTTAGCTACCAATTATAAATATCTTCACACAAAAATGTGGGGATCGTTTCGTTTGATTCACTTGTTATTGATTTTTAGTTATGATTGTTATTATGTACAGTTTATCTACCTACCTGTGGTTGATCACGGCGATGGGATAGAAATGAAACACCCCCTCTCATGCCTTTAGAATCGGTTTGGATGGGTGGGGGAAATGCTGTTCTCATTAATACAAGGTTAGTCAAGCAAACAAACTGATAATAATAAGGTTCAGTACACTAACAATGGCAGTGAGACTCAGCAGTTTTGTACGTTTTATGTTAGCAAAGATGAAAGTGAGCCGTGCCTTTTCTATCTTGTGTCTTTTAATTTCAACTGCAATGAAAGGTTTCGAATGCCATGCGCCTTTCGATTGCTGGCATCTCGACCAGTGGCAAACATTGTCTCTATGCACAACTCCTTAAAAGAGAGTGAAAGTTCAGTTCAGGCACAGGCGACATGAAGGGTTCTGAAGATTATGTACGATCAGCAGAAATGCATTAACCCTTAAGAATCGCTTTTTTAGACCATACGTTGTTGTTGTCCAGTTTTCGACCTTTCCAAATGTGCAGGTATTGTATAAAATTCTGATCACCATACCAGTGACAAGTTGCTCTGCAAAATGCACAAGGAGTGTCATAAGAATCATTAAAAGCAGACTACGTTCGTGAATTGCTGATGAGTGGTTAAAGTCTACCATAATTCCATCCTGTGTGTCCGATATTTCAAAGTGGTACAAAATGAGGAAATTATCGATAGTTTTGCTGCAACAACTTTGTAACGTCAGAAGTTATTATAATTTATCTAATTGTTATTTCACTCAACGTCAAATAGATTGATTGATTTGCTTTATCTTACTTCGCATTTTGTGCCACTTTTGGCTAATTTGTGAAGATGGGATCATGATGAAATTGATGAATGAACACTAACAAACATCCATTCCCAGGCCAGGATTCGAACCCGGGACCCCCAATCAATGTCAAAGTAACATATAATAAACATATAAATGTATATATTGAAAACAATACCTAAAGTAAACATGTAGTGCTTACATTCGTTTATATTGTATTGTTCCGCAAATTTTTTGTGACCAAAATAATTTCAGTAAATAATTCGGCATAAAGGTGGGGGTGGGGGAAATATTATATCTTTATGGGGGAAGGAGTGCGTCAAAGGCCTTGGGGAATGGGCATCCCTGCCGGGATGTAGAGATATTTAGCTAAGACTTTCCTTCAAGTTTAGGTTTCCTCAAAAAGGAATGAATATTCCTACAAAATGAACTTACATGTTTTTGAAATGAGACATGCATTTTTCTTTATATTCTCAAGACACAAAAACAGATTTCGTGACATTGAATCAGAGGAATGAATTTAGCGAAAATGTACTCCCATGTAATTCACAAGATAATCCTTGAAAATGAAGAGGTGGGCGCAAGCTTGTTTCCTCGAACAGGGCGCAGCCAACCCTGAGGCCGGATCTATCGCAAGGAAAGGAACTAGCGTTTGGGATGGCTAGATCTGGAACTCGGGTGATACTGGATCCTGATATCCGGTTCTGATTTTCGGTTCCGGATACCCGATTTTTATTTTCAGACCAGATCCGAATCTACAGTTCTAGATTCAGATGTAGATAATTAAGCATCTCACCATTTTGTTGCATTTTCTTTATACTAGTACTTACGATACTCGTACGTCATGCTTCTAAATTGAGCATAGAAATGAAAAGGTACTGACTGTATCGTATTTTCGTCTATATCTGGTTACTCCAGATTCCCGGAGACACAAGCAATCATAAAGAGAGTTGTCATGTTTTCTCTTTCGTCCTATTGTTCGCAAAGTTAGCATATAATTACCGGGAAAAGTAACTTTAGAAGTAACTAAAAAAAACTGTTACATTTACCTAAAAAGTAACAGAGTTGCAGTTATTCCCTTTGGAAGGTAACTGCGTTACAGTTAGGTACTCGATGAATTTAAGTATTAGTTGCAAACGGCGGCATTATAAGTAACGAATTACTTCGAAGCACTGACCCATCTCCACTATTTACTTAAGTACATAGTCTAATCTTCACCTTCCCGTTGCAAATTTCAAACACTTCTGCCTTATAGTGTAAAAATTATAATAAAATGAACAGTTAAATTGTAAGCAAGAAATGCCATCTTTCCAAACGTGAGATCACACATTCCAGTTTGGTACCTTTCTTGAGGTTACTTTTTGGAAATTGGAAATAAGCGAATATTACACAAGAATGAATCCACCACGACAACTAGCGCCCCCCTCCATCTTATGACCCTTTGCCTCACAGAGGGTGGTATTGATTATTTTGGGCATCACTCCTCGAGCAATATGGTTTACCATTGAATCTGATCCCAACAGATACATGATGCTACTATTGACGGGAGTTGAAAAACACAATGGCTATGCAGTTGAACCTGAGTTATACGTATGTCAAGGTGAAGAGAAAATAATACGTATAACTGAGAATTACTTAGAAATCAGATTTACATAACACGCCATTATTAAAATAACTGCATCTATTTTGAGTTACAACATACAGTATAATACAGGTCATTTCTGTAATAAAGTGCTAAATTAACGAATTTACAAGTTAAAAGTTTAATTCTTAAGTGCATTACATTTGTCACTTGAATAGTTTTATGTGGATTAGCGTTGACTTCCCGTATACAATTTACTTTCTGACCAAGCAGGTAACTTTTCCTCTCTCATGAATTTAAACTCATATTCATTGTTGCAATTAGCCAAAAGTGACAATAAGACGGTGTTAAATAACAAAAATCAAATAAAATCAAGAGGAAAATAGATTAAAGAGAATTATGTAATGTTTCAGGAAACATATAAGCAGCATGACATTTTCTTTGCCAAAGAGGGGGGCGGGGTGTACTGGACCCTGTGCTCTTTTAGTTATAGCTCCAACCCCCCCCCCCCCCTGGTTAGCATCCATGAATGTCCTAATTTTCTGTTAAGAAAACGTGGCCAACCTAGTGTACGTACAAAATAAAATTCGTATCTTGTTCTCAACAACTGCGTCAAATCTCCTCTGATTTCATGCCGCGTGCCGCCTCTGTTTGTTGTCTGCTCTGTGACACCGCCGCGCCGCACTACCCTTTCTCGCAATTCCAGACCGACCGCCGCCATATCCACCTATCCTGTTGCGTATTTGTGTTTTTGTGTGACATTGTTGTAGCTTGGTTACTTACAAATCAACTGTATTTTATGTTATAGGTTGATTGATTGATTGATTTGTTGTTTAAAGTCCACTTTATGCACAGTAAGGCTATTCGGGACTGGACCTACAGTTTAAAGTGGATGTTATAGGTATAACACAGAATTACCTATAAATGCATTACGTACAAGTAAAGGTTAATTAACACGTTTTAAAATTATATTTTCCCGAGACCTACAGTAATTTACGTATAAAACCGAATTACGCAGAACTGAGTTACGTAGATCGTGACAGCTACGTTCAGATTGGGTTCGATTGTTGGGCCGAGTAAAACAGGCAAACAGACAGGCTGATCTAGAATAGGCATATCATATTGTATCAACTTGATAATTCACAGTTAATTCAAATCACCAAATTTCGTACTTGTAACTAATAGTCGCAAAAATATCGCAACATCAAACTTTGGAACGTACGACAGAGAATTGAGACAACGAAATAAATCTTCAGTTTCAACATTTTGTGTTGTTCCCAGTGTTTTCCTACGTACTTCACACAAAGAGGATTTTACGTTATCATATTTTGGAATTTCAGTTACTAGTGCATAACCTCTATTCGTCAATTTCCCAAATTCTTGTTTGTAGACGACGTTCACTGGCGTAGACAGTTCCTCCCTTGCTCTTTTCCTGCATACAGACATGTTTTTTACAACTTCCAACTCTGCAACATTCGGAATACACTGATGAGGTTTTCTATCCAAAACATCGTTGTTTAATGTTGTCTTTAGTGATCCCTTGCAATTCGGCAGGCGTTCCTTTACACATCTCCAGTAGATAACATTTTCAGTCTTACGGCCAACACGATACTGATGTCCGTCCAGTAAGAGACAAGGTTTACCCTTGGGACTGGTAATAACTTCCATTGCGCATTCACCTGCAAGGAAAGAAAGAAGAACATTTGAAGCTCTTCACCCACGATCTTTTCCTCTCTGTGCGCAGATCACACTGTGCGCTCCTCCCACGTGCGCTTCTCCCACGACACCTTTCTCAAGCCAGGTCGCAGAACCGACAAGAGCTACACGTTATATCTCCGAAAATGATTCGCCTTAAAACGTTGAACGAAACGCTAAAAGAATTCTAATTATGTTAAAGTATTCAATTAGTATTCAATATTATGCTAATTTAGAATTTAGTAATAAAATGGGATATTTTGGGGATCCAGTTAAGTGGCTGCGCATCCATTATGTAATCGCGATAACATCAAATTGTACGAAGCGTATCTACACCTACGTAAAGTGCCAGTCCCCGTGATGGGATATGTAGTGCAAAGCCAGAGCGTAAGATCAAATTTGTTTTGTTATTGTTTTATTAGTAATTACCTCAGTTTACTTCCTCTGAAGTTAAATTATTCATGACGACGATTTATGATTACATTAAAGACATGAATGAGTATACACAATAAACCCATTTTGGTCGGAACTCGAACTCGGAACCTTGTTCGGAAAGATATACAAATATCCATAAGGCATGAGTGTTTCATTGGAGGTGTTTCTCTACTTCCGTTAATTTATCACTAACTTTTTTTTAATATACAATAATTAATCACAACTACCTAAAAATAAATATTATTTTTCATTTTCACATTCATATGATTTTTACGGTTAGAGTGTGAACTGGCACCTGTTCATTTAGATTTTTTTTTATGTTTCGTGTGTAGTTGAAGATAGGAAAATTGCTTGTGGAAAGATTAGGGCTATAAGAATTCCGTCCGTGACGGACTGGTTAGCACAGTGCGCTACGATGTCTGATGTCCTGGGCTCGAATCACGTCGTGCGTATGGGTGTTCTTTGAGAGTGACCCTTCATCAATTTCATCATATCACTTATCCTTGTCGTCGAGATTAGCAAAAGGTGAAAGAAAAACGACGCTAAATAAGAAAATATAAAGAGGTTATAAGAATCATTCTTATATCCGGACGTGTCCTAGATTTTATAGTTGCGTCTGGCCTCCGGAAGAAATTTGAAGGAAATCACAAAAATATTATACGTATTTTGGGCATCACGTAACTTCAAGTTAGATGGAGAAACAGAAAATCTGAGGGGATTCTGAGACAACGTTGTTCCCTGCAGAAGTATGCTTAAATCAAACAATGTGCATGGTTGCTACTGGATGTTCGGAAAAACCATTACATTCTCAGCTCAGAAATTACTTCACGATTTTCTAAATCCGGAGAAGTCCGGATATATGTATAAAAATGCTTATTTTGTGAAGTTTTATCAATACTATAAGTGTCGGTAATTTGTTCGAAGTAACAAGTTTCATTCCAGAAATTACATAAGCAATCCTCATTGGAGAAATAAGGGACACAATTCTGTTCCTTCCCAGTGTATAGTGGTTTTTACATTTCAATAGACAAGAACTTCCAGACTTTGTTTACAAAATTGTGAACTTTTCCCTTCCAGAACTCATGAAATTTTTTTTCTTGCTGGCCCCGTCTCGACGAAAAACGTTCTGTCTTGCACACACAAGTTGAAATCACATACGGCCGTACTACTAATTAGCAATTGAGGAATTTTGAAATCAACCGTCCACTTCAGCATTAATTTTTGATCTGAAGATTTGTAATATTCTCGTTATTTGCTAAGATGTCCTAGTAACCTATTATATTTACTCCAAATGCGTTCGTGTCCAACACTTTGAGACAATTTGTCCTACTTTCCGCTGAAGAGTGATCTGATGGCCCTATGTGTGATGAAAACTCTTTTTACTCAAATTGTAATATAATTTATTCCAGCATTTCGAAAAGCTTCTATTACCGTGTTATTACCTCCAATGCTTACACGACATTTTTTCGTGCTCAGTCTTTGGGTTCAGAAATGTTTACAACACCCCCATCTCCCGCGTGTAAATAGCAGGCAACAACACTCTGGAAGACCACAATGTATACAACTTGTTTAATACAAATTTTACGAACATATTAGAATGTTAGCTTGATATAACTGTGGATTGGAACGAACGAAATAAAATACCTGTTTTATACGTACACTAGAACGAGGACAAAAATGATGTGAGTCACTCTGGCAGTGAAGGTCACTCATCGAAGCAGTTGGTGCTTGCTTGCTACAAGAAGGCGCCTTATGTTTGCTCAAGGAAACACGGAAATCATCGTTATTTTTTTTCGCCAGACTAATGGTGAACATTTACAGGAACGTAAAGAGTAGTAACGTATTCTATCGGAATTAGATTTCGTGACGTTTAAAAGATATCATAAAAATATGTAAATCTCTTTTGTGACCTACACTGAACTGATGTTATAGTATCATTGACATGTGAAAGCGGAAATTTAGAGATCCTTCTTCCTTACGATTTCTAAACACCCCAAGAGTGTGGTGAACGTGACACTACTTATTGTTCGCAACAACGATATGTATTATACAAATAGTCTCTAATCAAAAACCCTATTACATCACAGGTAGTGATTTTTAAGACAATTATACTATGTATCCAACGTAACTAATATTCAGATTCATTCCAAGCTTCTGTTTGGTTTATTTTGTGTCGCATGTTTACCTCTTGCGATAATCGCGACGATGAAGATGGTGGGTAATGATACGAATGCAATGCTACATCTAAACCTCAACAGGTTTAGAACCGGGATGCTCTGGCTTTGTACAGAGTTACGGTGATTTTGATTTTGATTTTGATTTGGTATTTTAAGTCAACTTTATGCACAGTAAGGCTAATCGAGACTGCATCTACAGTTTAAAGTTTGATCCGAACCACTATGTGTCTCCACCGTGTATCGGACCGGGCACTTCTTGATTACAAGGCGACTCCGCAACTACTACGCCATCGGGAAGGCTAAGAGAGAGAGAGAGAGAGATAAAGAGAGAGAGAGAGAGAGAGATAATTAACGTGACTACGATAATGGAGAATTGAAAGTAGCAGAAAGACTAAGCTATCATTTAGTCAATATTGGGATTGTTAATGAATATGATGAATGTCAGTTCAAATTGAAAAAAATAAACTACGAAATTTCCAGAGGGCCGTTAAAAATTGGTAATGTTTATATTTCCACACATTACTTTGCTACTAGATATTTGCATGCTAAGGTGTAGAAAGTGCTACATTTTCTCCGCGTAGAATTGAGATTTATTTCTGTTAATGGAGTAGTGGGAAAAGGATCACCACACATGTGTGGATTATACCCCCCCCCACACACACACATGCACACAAACGATATCGGCTGTTGTTCTTATAAGGAAATATAACATGTATGAATTGTGTGAAGAAAAATTGCAGCCTATTCACATCCCTACGGAACTTGGAAGAAAGCGCACGCAGAGATTGAGAAGTTCTGTTCCGACAAAATCGGGGTGTATAGTAAAATAAAAAGCAAAGTGCTACCATGTGCTTTGCACCAAGCCATGAAGGCGTGTAAGGGGTGTGGAGTTAGGGCCCCACTCTTTCTTGTTACAGCCGAAGGTGGTGGTGATGTTTTCACCACCACGCCCCTGACCGACATACCCCCACCCCCGTTCCCCAGATTTTCCTAAACGTACCCACTTTATACGACGATGGGAGGGCGCCGGAGCCGCTTGAACAGGTGGACAAAATCCCGATTCTCCCCCGTCGGTGATCAGATGCAGATTTCTCGCATGGTAATAAAATCCTACTGCGGCACATATAGTATAGTAACCTATGTAAATAATGCAAGAATTGTTTAAGCGTATCGTTCAACGTTTTTAGGCGAATCATTTTCGGAGATATAACGTGTAGCTCTTGTCGGTTCTGCTACCTGGCTTGAGAAAAGGCGATTTTCTGAAAAACAGCATTCCACTTGACAAGTCACGTGACTTTCCTACATTTCCTGTGCCTGTTGGCTTTTCCACAGAATCACCCGATCACCTAATGGTGCAATGTGTGTTGCCTACCTTTCCAGCATTATTTACTGCCATTAAAGTCTTATGGGGAAGAACTTTTTTCCACCACTGTACACCAGCGGCACCTAAGCTATGGGTCGTTGGATATATCTAGCTCTGACACCTTCCCTTATTTTACCTGATGTTTGTACTACCATAAACTGCAACTATTTACTCTACATTAAAACCATTCCTCTTACACCTAGAATTTATGTTTATTGCTTGAACTGGTGCATTTGTCTACATTCGAAGAGTTGACACAGAGGCACCATTTCAATGATCTAGTTCAAATATCCTTCAGATGAATGTACTAAAATAACTATAATTAATAATAACAATAAGTAGTGTTACGTCTAGCTCCCCTGAATATATTCCTGGGGTAACGAAAAATGATATATGTTAAAGTTGGAAATATTGGTTACCGATTTACATTTATAAACAAGATTTTTGTGTTTCTAATTTATAAAATGTTGGTGAAAATTATTATTCCCATGCAATGAAGATATTAATAGCTCTTTAAAGTAAATAAGAATTTAATAAATTGAAGAAAAAAATAGCATATGCATTAAGATTTGTCCACTGTAAAACAGCAATTACAGGGAAATCGATTATATTTTCTTGCAGTTGATGATGTTAATAAGTTGTATCTTGCGCGGCACAGAAACGTTTATCATTCAAAAATTGACATAAATCTATTTTCCTTCTCACAGTTAAGAGTAAGTTTATCTCCTGATTTTTCCTAGTGTAATATTACCAACCTATTTCTATGAATTCCATACATACTGTAAACTGAAATAAAATACGTGATGGTAATTTTCTTTGGCATGGATACACAGTGTTGTGTGGTCCTACGTACATCCACACTTTACGTAACCCGAATCGACTGTCCTCTCGAAGCCTAGTGGTTTCTAACAGGCGACCGATTCTCAAACCACAAAAACACTTCACGCTCCAAGTACCCAGCATGCACCTACGACCTATAGGGCACGCTCAATGACGTCTCACGGTTATGTATTTTTTGTACAATTTATTTACACTTTTCCCTGAAAGATGTTGCCAGAAAGTCGTAAAGCGAAACAACATTGAATTCCCCGGCGTTAAAACTACACAGCAAAAGTAACATGATAACATAATAGTAGGTTAGCAGAAAAGAAAATTAATATATGCTTAAAGGCCATACATAACCAAGCGTCAGGTAATAATGAAAATCTAATTGTTGATAACATGTCGTTTTAATCAGTCTGCAAAATCCAAGTACTTAGGGGTAATACTAACAAATAGAAATGATATTAAAGAAGAAATAAAAAGAATACTTAATTCAGGAAATGGGTGTTACTTTTCCATTCATAAACATTTTGTCTTCTTGTATAAGGTTGACCTGAAAGAAATATGTATGGATGGAAAAGATTGTATTGATCTTGCCCAGGATAGGAACAGATGGATGGCTTGTGTTTCTGCAGCCATAAACCTTCAGGTTTATGAAGGCTAGAGAGTTAGTGATGCAAAGTGGTGTGGTGTTTTACATTTCATGTATTTCTTCCAACATTCTTCTCTACTTCCATTTCTTGATTCCGTGTAGTAAGGCGAGTGATGAGGCCAAGCAGAAAGGAGGGGAAATATAGTGGGCGAGGATGAGGATGTAGAAAATCGTTCCAAAAAGCGTAAATTTTGTGATTTTCAAATGTAAGTTTTCAATTTATACACTCGGATTTTGTGCATTTATTTGTCTCAAAAATTAATTTAATTTTTTGTTCTCTTGAAGTTGTGTTTGGAACGTTGACAAAATTACTTTTACTTTTGTATTACAAACAATTCAAGTTCATGAATGTAATTTAGCACATTATTCTTGTATTGATGGGTAATGAGTGAAATCAATGTAATAAAAGTTTGTTCTTGGTTTAATAAAGTCCACGACACGTTCCTTTCGCAAAACCTATGTTTCAGTTAATTCCTTTATTACCTGAATCAATTGCACATGGATCAGATTATTATAATTATCATAAGCTCGTAACTCGTTGTTAATTATATTTTTACTTTAGTAACTTACTTATATATACCATATAGATAAATATAAATACATTTCACCGTGAGATGATGGAGTGGTTTGCACAGCACGCTACAAAGCTAAAGGGTCCATGTCCAAATCCCGGTATGGGTTCTCGTTGAGAGTGTCCATTCATCAATTTTCTCATATAGTCACGCATCCTTATTGTCATAGTAGCCAAAATAGACAGAAAATGTGAAAGAAAATACAACAAGTCTAGCGTGGTATGTTTCTCTAGAACATTCATAGTTCATTGAATACAATTATATGTGATTAGACCGAAGATCTTCATATCATACATTATGTAAATTGTCAGAACATTAACATACATTCGGTCACGGGTTCGATACCCGGTGGAGGCACATAGTGGTTCGGATCGCACTTTAAACTGTAGGTTCAGTCTCGATTAGCCTTACTGTGCATAAAGTGGACTTTAAACACCAACTCAATCAATCAATCAATCAATTAACATACATTTCAAATTAATTTTTGTTTACTTTACTTCGCGTTTTGTTCCTCTTGGCTAATTTTTGAAGATGGGGATGAGTGATGAAATGATGAAATTTATGAATGGATATTCATTCACAAACAACCAAGCCCGAGCGGGATTCAAACCCGGGACCCTTGGTGTAGGAACGAGATGTGCTAAACACTTAGCCACGGGGGTCGACAACCATTCGGCCACAGGGTCCGGCAGGAGAAGAGGAGACTATAACACCGTGCGTTGAAGGCACATTTATGGGGATGTGGGGATAGGGCCACACCAATGATATTTGGGCCGCACACAATCTCAATCTCGCTCATTTTGGAGGTGATGTGATGAACACCACACTCCGGCCGCCTTTACTCACCAGGGTTGCCTCCAGGTACACATTGATTTGCGGTTGGGTGAGCAGTTTTATGCTGGGACAAGGCCGGAATAATTCCTACCTTAAAGCACCCTCCCCGGTAGTTCAACTTGAGTCTGCCGTGTGACAGTCAGACGCCCTACCAACTACACCACCAGTAAAAATTAAATGCTCGTGTATATTATGAATGAGCTTTAATTAGTTGCAGTCTCTAACCCAACCGTTCTCAAAATCTTCGAGCAGGTTTCGTTGAGGTCAATGATACAGAGTGTAAGAACGCCTAACAAGACATTTGATATTTCCTTATGATTCAATCATGATCTGTATATTTTTGTTGGTCTACCTACAAAAACACTCGAAAGTTTCAACTATTTTTCTCAATCTACAGATTTCGATGTCCAATGATGACTTACAGTTATTTCAACATGTGTAAACAACAAATAACCGGGACATTTAGCCCCGAAATGTGAACACGACACATCAAATTATTCGTATCCCGGACCTTTTTTACAATTTTTTAAAGCAATTTTAATTACGATCACACAAAAACACGCGGGAAATCCAAGAATAACGTATAAATACTATCACCATGAACTAACGTTCCTAACCTAACATGAACGGGAAATCGCCACTTCCACAACTTGTTTTTAAGCTAATTTCATTACATACGCACGAGAAAAATACGTGCAAATTTAAGATATATCATAAAATTACAATCATCATCAACAGTGGCGGAGCAGCATATCGCGATGCTCTGGGCGAGATTAGAATGCGAGGCCCCCACCTGTCCTTTACATTTTTAATCTGAATGTGAATCGATGCAAAATCTTCAGTGATACGTCAGCAATTTATCATATTTAAATAATTCTAATAAATTATTGACGGAAATTACATTTAATAATTTCACTCACTCTAAAAGTGTCTTTCTTTGTTATCCGGGAACTTCGTCAAACTTGCTTCGTGGCAGTTGGAGGTGTTTTATTGTGAACATTAAAATTGGGAGTGCAAGGACAAGAGAAAGATGAAAATACAAGGCAGAGTGTTTATTGTTCAAGAAAAGATTAAATGGAGAAAAATGTCCAAGTAAGTTATCGTGAATCTTTGCGGAAATGTTTCACATGAGAAAAAGGCCATTATTTTTTATCCGGCCCCGTGGCGGAGTGGTTAACTAATCGCGCTACGACGCAAGGTGTCCCTGGTTCGAATCCCGGCCTGGACATGGATGCTTCTGAGTGTCCATTCAATATTTTCATCATATCACTCATCCTCATCTTCGTAAATTAGCCAAAAGTGGCACAAGTAGCGAGGTAAAATAAAGCAAATCCATCAATCAATCAATCAACGACGATATGTTTTTCTTTCGGGTTTCCTTATGCTTAGGATCCGCCTGCCTGTATGCTACGCACTTGATTTGACGTATTTATTCAAATTATAAGGTTTGTGTAATTCGAAACCAGAAAAAAAACAGAATGTTTTATTTTTATTGCCAACAAGAATTATTGAAAACAATATTTTCCTCACTTCTATTTATTACATTTTTCGTATCAACCCCAAGGGACGCGAGGCCCAGGGCGGTCGCCTACTCACTCCACCCCTTGCTACGCCACTGACCATCAAATGTAATACTCCTAACCTAAGTAAAATGTAAAATTAATTTGCATGCATACCCTTGAAAATATGTACAGGGTGAACAGTGACAGTGCCAGGGGAAAGTACTTGAGAGGAAGGGCGGAGAAAATATTGTAGAGGGCAGAAACCATAGAAAAACTTCAAGAGAGATTTTTTAACTCCGTGATATATTCTGTGACCTTAAAACGTTACTGACGATGCTAGGACCGTATGAGCAGTCGACCCGACTATTTCTAGGTGTTTCTCTGTGCACACGCTAGATGGCTGTGCTTGTCAACGAATGTGTCTCACTCATTGCACACAAATAAGACACCTTTCCCCCGCTCATTGTACGCAAATCAGACACCTTCCTCCCGTTCGTTGCATGCAAATCAGACACCTACTTTTCGTCAGGCCCCTCCCTTCGTTGTACAGCAGAAAGAACTAAACCTTACAAATCCCGAAGATGTGAAGTGTATTTATGCTAGGAGAACTAAACTTAACAACGAAGGCATTTACTTACCTCACAACACAAAAGTGTTGCTTGCGATGAGCAAGATCCCGAATGGTGGTTAGGCCATCCTGCGACCCTAAATGACTTGCTACTTTAAAATATTAATTCATTAAAACATTACATAAAAATTCAGTGCACCTATCCTACATAATCAGGAGGTATGGGTATTAGCAATGCATATACACACATGTTTGCCTGCATAAAACAAACAAAAAATTGCGAAAAGTGGTTTATCTATTGCGAAATAATGAGGTGCTGTATGGAAACGAATATCATAAACTAACAGGTCATTATGGTGGCAGATGAATAGTACATATGCTATCTTATATTCACAGCATTCTTGACAAATTAAACCTTACCTTTCCTTGGAGTATTCAATGAAATTATTACCTGTTGAACATCAGTGGTGCTTCATTCATCACTGTTGTAACCCATTCTTATTTTATAACAGTACAGCCGAACGTAAAACTCCTTGCAATATACGGGCTTAGCAGAACATGAAAAAAGTATTGTTTTCTGTCCCATTGCAAAACTGAACCAAACGTGCAAAAAATACCTGTAAAATCATACAACCTTGCCCAATGTTGTAGTTTTGCCAGTGTCACCCTGGTACTTTTTCATGTAAACAGGTTTCACCCTGTCTCAGAGAATGACAGTAAACAATGAGTATACAAATTTCCAAAACATAATATGTTAAACGGAATGTAGCAGTTTGTTGTAACTAGTTACATGATGGCGATGGCAACGTACATCAATTTCTCGCTAGGTAAAATAGCACAGCGTACGCTTCCGATCACGAATAAAAAAAGGTTTGAGTATGTTTGTATGTAGATACACATACACACATAGTCAGCAAGCTCGAAACCGAACGAGTTAAGTGGTTTACTTTCGGAACTAGTTACCGAGGTTCTCGTGTTTGAGACAAGGACTGGACATAGATATTATCACTCATCTTATCGATATGATTAGCTCTAGGTGGTAGAAAAGCGACGTTATATAACAAAAATACAAAACCCACACTCGTACATACATACAAATATACGTTAATTCTAAATTATGTTTCCTATGAAATGTTATCAGTTTTCTCATTTGAAAGTAAAATTGAAGAAACAAAGATAGAACTATATTTTGCTTTAAAATAGTTGTAAATTTACAGATAAACAATTTCATGTGCAAGGATTATATATTTTCATAATTTATTTTAGTTGTTACAAGTTTGCAACCGTAAATTTATTCTATAAAGCAACAGCACATCAGTGCTTAACGAAATTCTTCATTTGAAATATTTAACACAACGAACTGTAAAAGATAGTATATAGTTTTCTGACTGAATCGTTCTTTCTTATTCCATGTAGAATGTTGCCTTGCCTCCAAGAACATTTCAAATTTTATGTAACATTAGAAAGTACTTGAATAATATTGTTGAAAGTAAAATGCAATCTCTACCGTTCTGCATAATCTAACTTTATTTTTCAAATTACCAAAGAAGAAAAAAAGGCGATACAGATAAAAATATTATTCAACATTTGAAACTTACTGTGAATTAGTAAAGTATTATAACATTTCTTATACATATGCTATCTAATAACATGTTATGAGTAAGAGTTCCGTATGCAAGATAATTATCTAAGAATATTACTTACATGAGGATGCGCAAAATGTTCGTAATATTGGAATTTCGTCTCAAATATTTTTTTAAACTTTGCACAGGGGTTCGGATTCCTGTTTAAACTGTACGTCCAGTCCCGTTTAGCCTATCTCTGCATAAAGTAGACTTACATCAACCACAACAACAACAACAGCAACACGCACACACATACCATCACGCAAATGCCAACATACACACAAATACTATGTTCTTTGTTTGTGCTCTTTGCTACGGACCTAAAATATACGTCGGATATTCAAATGATACAACCACAAATACACTGCTCCACAAAACTTAAGCAACTCTGTACAACGTCGGATAGGTGAGATGTGGTGCCCATTCAACACTTGTATGAGACATGTACAAACATAAAGAAGCACAGGCAGTGCGAGTGCCCTCTATAATGCGTGAGCAGAACCTTAAAAACCAAGATTAACAGCTTGTGCCTGCCAACGCAAACCACAGCCTAGCATTGTCCCAGTCCTCAAGCAGTGAAGTGGTGGTTCGTGAGTGGGATATCAAGTGTAGACACCTTGAAATGAATCGTAGACATCATTTGAGTGAGGTTGACCGAGGTCGAATAATTGGACGACTGGAAATGGGTCGGTCCCAAGTGGAAGTGGCACGTGAATTCAATGTGAATAAAAGTGTCGTCTCAGGTTGTGGCTTTGCTTCCAAAATGGTCCTACTCTCAGTAGACGTCATGAAGGAGGCCATCCGAGGACGACATCAGCAACTGATGACTGATTTCTCACAATCAGTAACAGTAACCGCCAAGAGTTCTGTTCTCAACTGACAAATGATTTGTTTCAAGCTAAGGGACGACGTGTTAGTGGTGAAACTGTTCGTAGGCGGCTGAATAAAGCATGACTGTATGCCAGGAGGCCTGTGCTGTGTGTGCCATTGAAACGGAAGCACACACGTATGCAATACACATGGCGTCAGGAACATGTCAAATGGGGAGAAGACCAGTGGGCACGACTAATGTTCTCTGATGAGTCTCGATACAGCCTATCGTCTGATTCTCGTCCGATATTCGTGTGGAGAGAGCCAGGAACACGATATCACCCAAAGTTCATTGCTGAAAGGCCGTCCTTTGGAGGTGGTTCCATCATGGTGTGGGATGGTATCATGCTGGATAGGAAAACTGACCTCCATATTATGGAACATGGAACTTTGACGGCACAACGTTATCGGGATAAAATTCTCCATTCACGTGTTCGCAACATCCATGGAGCATTTGGTCCGAACTTACTTTTTATGTATGACAATGCACACCCACACCGTGCATATATTGTGTCCGATTATCTAGAGACAGAAGACATTGCCCGTATTGAATGGCCTGCATACTCGCTGGAACTTAATCCAATCGAGTATGTTTGGGATGCTCTTGGGCGAAGAATTGCGCATTGGAATCCACCACCAGAACAATTCCTGAACTGCAGACAGCCCGCTTAGAGGAATGGCCCCTTCTTCCTCAAGACTTGATAATCACTCTGATCCACAGAATGGAGACCAGATGTTATGCCTGTGTGTCTGTTCGAGGTGGTTACACACCGTATTGACAGCCTGTGCCCTCTCAGATGCAAGCTTTTCATGTAGGGTTATAGTGGTGTTGAACTTTCTGGCCACCCTGTTCATTTGTGTTGCATTGTGCACCTGTACCTTCCTTATGTTCATTAAACTTGGTGAATTGACATTTTCTTTTCATTTAGTCCTACTTCGTTCGAGTTGCTTAAGTTTTGTGGAGCAGTGTATTATGCTTTATTCAACGTGTGAAACTACCCACCTCAGACTTCACATCGCATGTTTCTGTATCCGGAAATGTTGGACGTAAATTGCATAAATATCAACGGAAATATACAAGAAACGTAGGTAAGCATTCTCGTCCACAGCCGTTTACTTTCCGAAAAAGATTTTGCAAGGAAGTAGGTTTGAACCCATGACATTCCATTCCAAAAGCAAACCGTGTGGTGTAGGTTCTCCCTACACCACACGGTTCACGGATCGAGAAATGAAGACACACACATTTCTGTTGTGGTGTAGTGCAGTGTGAAGTGGAAAGTTTTAAGTGTTTGCGCGAGTGTTTAGGATAGGTGAGTTGTTGTTGTTGATGAGTTGGTATTTTAAGTCCACTTTATGCACAGCAAGGCTAATCGGGACTGGACCTACAGTTTAAAGTGAGATCCGAACTACTTGTGCCTCCACCGGGTATCGAACCCGGGACACCTTGATTACAAGGCGGCGACGCTACAACTGCGCCATCGGGGAGGCCTTAGGATAGGCGAGGAATGCTTGTAGGATTAAACATTATGACAAGGGTTCGGACGTGGACGTAAAAAAACAAAAGATGACCTATACAATGACCTAAAAATGGTTAGAAAAATGTTTTAAAATAATTTTCATTATCAAAATGAAAGCTTGATTTTTTTCATAAATTACAAGAGAGTAAGTAGTCTAATAAGTCGATTAAGGCCGTTGTTTGGTGCTTGAAACTACTGAAGCCAAGGAAAACGAGCAACTAAGTGTTAATGTAGTTTTCTTTGTTTACTTCAAGGTTATATAAAATATACCTCAAGGTTTTTCTTTATAAATCTTTCATCTAATTTCCGGTCTGGCACATAGTGGTTCGGATCACACTTTAAACTGTAGGTCGAGTCCCGATTAGCCTTACTGTGCATAAAGTGGACATAAAACACCAAATCAACCAATTCATCTCCTTTCAGAGTTGGCCTTCTACTATATTGTAGTCGGCCAGCATCCGAAAATACAGTCTGCTTCGCATACACCGGAGTAATATTCATTTAATATTGTGACTAATTTTACTTTAAAATCACAGATTAAAGCGATAATAGTGTCCAGAAAAAGAACCTCAAACTAGTCTTCACACAAAGTATTTAAATCCATTGCGAAACATTTCAGATAAGAATAATATTGTGCTTTTCCATTGACCGTATTTTCGATTCATGGTGAATTTGCTAAAAGGACCACGTCAAGAAATTTATATATGTAAGTTTTACTAGTAAATGCATTTAAAATGCACGAAACAACAGGGGAGGAGAAAAATAAACCTCAAAAATAAAGAAAAATGCAAGAAAAACTGTTAAAAATACTGACAAATAAACTAAAAGCCAAAAAAGGCCGAAATATGCAAAAAAAAAATGTCAAATAGAAAGTGTTTTCAGACTCTAACTGGAGGGAAACTGACATGATATCAGGTTTAGCATTGTTTTTAAGGGTCAGGAAAGAAGTTGGTTTTTCATTAACTTCCGTGCCCTAATTACTAATTATGTCCATTGAAAAATTGGAAGTAAGGATGCTGGTTAGTTAAAGTTTTCTTGCTGAGGGATCATATCGTCCCATATCTCCACTTTATAATAGTCTACAGAAAAAAATCAGGTTCATATTTCGAAAATGACGTGCAGTTTTCCACCACGAACATATGTTTTTCATAGTTTGAAGTTCGTTAGGATGCATTTGCAAGGTATTCCATTGTTTTAATTCTATACATACTTTACATTTTATACGTAGAATATCCCTTTCCTCTCTTTTTTCCTAAAGTCCTTGACAAGAAGCTGAAGTTTCTTGGCAACAGGGGTCTGGTTCAAATGACTCCTTTTCGCTCTCCTGTTCTTACTTTAAACAAACAAAAAAAAAACTTCGTAATTAAACGATTGCCTGTTCAAAGCACGGAATTTACACACAATTTACAAATTATGACAAAACACCTACAGAAAAGTTCATCATTTTTCCCTTTAAGTGTTTCTCGATTTTTTCTGAATTCGTTTCCTGATAAAAATTGCCATCAGGAAATTATAGACATGACATTATTTGTGAAATGGCTCTTTCAAACTGGTACCAAGTTTTAACATGAGCTACCTGGAGAAGAGGTAGCTTCTTTCTATTCGCACATTCTCACGTGCACACCCAAATAAATCTGTAATGCAAATCATTATTATTATACTTATTTATTGAACTCTATCTCCTTCGAAATATCAAGTGTTCCCACGCCGCTCCGCCAAGAGAGATGGTGGAGATGTCTGCGATCCGTGATATCAACCCGCGTAGGCCAGGCGACGATCGAGGCTGGAACACAATGGTAGTTTCGCTCGCTATGACGCTGTTGCAGCAGTCGCGTAGAGGACGCTGATTGGATGTTTTGACTTGAGCGCCGTGTGAGGGGAGGTTGCATCATTTAGGAAGGCTGTGAACGCAGCGATCTGTGTGCGAGGAAATGTAGTGTTGCAAACCCATTCCATTGGAGATCGTATGACGCAGTCGATGCAACCCATACATCATCGCAAATTGAGTTTTTTTTTATAAAAGGAAATTTCGATAGTATATTGTCCCGAGCATAACAGGAGAACAAAAGGAGGAAGGGGGAGGGCAACTGAAACAATAACGGCTGTTTTAAGGATGCCTTTGCTTCGTGCATCTTGGTCAAAATAAACGGCCTCTATGACGCAGTAGCCGAAATAACAACCCACGGGGAGGGAGCGTGCATCAAATAGTCAGCTGTTTGTGTGGCTGTTACTGCGTTACAAAATTATTTAACGCTGTCAAAAGGTTGTTCCTGTTTCAGAGCAAAGTGTTTGATTTCATGATGAATAGGAAAACTGTATATAGCGAAAGCAGACTTAATGTTATTGAATATTTGGAGGGAAGTTAACTACAAATCCTGTAGCAACTGAAGTAATATATGGATACGGCGGAAGGGAAGAAAAATTCTGAAGTAGGATTACGAAGCAGGGCAATGTGAACTTAGTGAGTGCTGTCATTTGCTTTAACATTTGATTTGCTTGGTTTGATCAGTCTGTCATTAGAAATAAACAACAGCTAGATAGATGACAACTGATTTCTTCCATATGGTAGTTGGATCTGCTTCCTTGGTATACGCCAATGTTATTATTCTCCTTGTTCGTTAATATCAGCAGAGACGAGGAGAAAGATTTTACGAAATATATTGCAAATTAACAATAGTATTGATATTGTAGATCGGTATTTCTATGTTTTGAGTGATTTTGTCAGGCTATCGAATGCTGAATTACGTACTGCACAATAACATCGCTCTTCTCGTGATTGGCTAGATAATTTCCGAAATATTTGAAATTTGTAAAAAAAAATCGTGTTAAAAAAATCATGAAATACTTATAACTCTGGCATTGCCCCATTTTCATTGAAAAGTGATCAAAACTTGGGTTACCAATATATTAAGCTTCATTGTGTACGCAAAAACTCATGGGTGTGAGTATTTAACAGGGGTGGTGTAACACTTCTGGACGATAGACTGCAGTGCACACCCATAGAGACAGACCACGAGCCGCCACTGGCTTGATTCTCACGAGGGAGGTCGTAGGTTCGATTCTCCACCTTGGCAATATATTTTTCTAGAGTATATCGTTGGGTGTAAAGTTTATCCACCATGCTAAGAAGTTATCATTGGTCTCTGTATATCACGAGGTCAAAGGAAATAGTAAGAGGAAGTTATTTCGAAGATAGTAGGAAGTTACATGCCACGTGGAATTCGCAGAATCGAGTTACGTAGAGCTAAGTCTGTGATGGTGGATTCGAGTATTGCAAAATTAGTTGAAAAGTTTGTTAGATCTGATACTCGTACTTTCTATTGACATAAAACAAACACTTTAGATTCAAAGCAGTGACGAATTAACGATCATTATGAGGTTTTGAATTTTTTGTTTGTCAACTTACTATGTATAAATACTTATTAGTAGTTTCTTATCGCATCGGCCTCTGTCGCAATAATCATTTACTTATGTTAAATGGCGATTTACTATTAGCTTTAGATGGTAAGATGGTGGTGAGGGGATTGACAACAGCCATTACGAAGGAAGGGATATAAAATTACCAATCTTAGCAATTTGAATTCATTAAACTATCTCCTTCGTTACAGTAATGTACCACATTACTACTTAACATAACTGTATATGTTTTTTTAGTGTATCGAAATAATCAATATTTTAGGTGTCAGTGAAGAACTTAAATAACATTACAACTTGCATCCTGAATACCCATATGTGATTTGTTAATTAATCATGATGTGTGTGTTAACACAACATATGAACAATAACTAATAAAAGATTTAACCTTAAATCTGCAACTTCTAAGGGGAAATATGCCCAGAAGTGACATCCCTCAAGTGTTCAAAGGATTAGTTTTTTTAAATATTCTAATATAAACTGTCTCTGTTCAGCAAACGAAAGAAGAGAGGAAAGGGTGGGATTTGAACCCGCAACCTTTCATGCTTGACGAAAAATAGGCATAGTAGCGTCTAACCAACTGCTCTACGTTAACTGGACGACGTTATGCCCTTAAAACATGTTGACATTTATGAAGACTCCCACCTTCCTGTGTTCCAAGCACATTTTCTTGGCAAGTCGTGAAAAATATTATTTTTTGAGAATTGTTCGATATTAGTCAAGGTGTTGTAAATGAAATGAGCATACACTCCTCACAAATTTGCTTCTTTCTGCACAAACCTAATGGCGATTTCCTCCAAGTGGAGAAAAACTGTATTCAGTGTTTCAAACCCTTCTAATTTCAAGTCGAGCAAGCAGAATCGTAAAAATTTTTCAAGGTCCTCTTTTCAATTTATTATTTCTGTTTGATTGTGTATTATAATAACGGTTTATAGTTTCTAAGTTCATGGAAAGTGCGAAATTGAAAGCCTCTCACCGCAGCGTTTTTCATCTAGTGGAAGTGGAAGGACCTGCTCAAAGTTGGCTACTCTCACCTGGAGCCGAAGTGCCATGTTGGTAAGTTTACGAATTACTTAGAATTCTTTCGGGGCGGTCAAGATGTTGCGAAGAGTACGTACATGTTTCGAAATCGTGTTATGTAAAATATATGTGCTGTGTGTGTATATAATGACGAGATGATGGCCCTGCAGTCTAAGTCTTAGCCAGATTACGATATCAAGTGTATATTAATCCAGTAGATTGATAGTCTTTGAGCATATATTAATTATAATTTTATATTCCCTTACATGTCAGATAATAATTATATTCTCGCCTTGCACTTGACGTTAGAACAGGTTGAGATAATATCTTGTCGCTCTCCTACTCTTCCATACGGACCATAGAAAAATGTAGCAAATAGCTTTCATTAAATAACATTGACTGACCGTGAAAGCGTACAGGGTATTTAAGTATCAAATTCTTACATTAGGAATTTGTTTAAAGTTTCATTAACATTTGCAACACGTTATTTGATACAGGCACGTCTTAATATACTTCATTAATTCCATTGAAATAATCACAAAGATCTTGCTGTTTTGACAGAAATACCGAGTCTTCCGTTCAAATCTCCCTAATTTCAATTATTCGTAGAAAAGAAAAGTATGAATGATAGATCAATGCAATTTCAGAGAATTGAAGAAAAACTCATAATTTTTTTTCCACACACTAATACACCTCCACATGTACCCCATTGGTAGCACGAACAATATACAGTCTGGATTGAACTTCTTGCCATGTTCTCTCCAACATGTCCCCTGTTACTGCTGCAATTGTATCACGTATGAGTCATTCCATGCGAAATCAACACAGCCTCCAACCTCACCATCTCCGATTTTCATGAAATTTGGGGAGTTGAAACTATGCATGGCACTTAGTAACTATGAAAATTTTTAGTCTCGTGCGTCTTGTAATTGTTAAATTATTGAAGGCCAAAGTTAGCAGAAATTGCCCTTTTTGAGCCCGCTTAGCTATACTAAATGTGCTGTAACTCCGCCACTATTTCGCCTAGAAAGCTCAGATAAAGCTTATTGTACAGGGAATTGAACAAGCTTTCCAGTGATATATAACAAAAGCACCTTTAACTTTAAGTCAAAAGTCCTTTAACACCCCCTACAAAATGTAAAGGAGTTATCCTGGTCATGAAAGAAATATGTTAGGCACAGGTAGATCTCTAGCTGTGTTTGTCAAGCGCAGGTCCGGCATATTGTTGACCGCCATATTGAATTCAACGCAAACATTTCAAAGGAAAGTGGGTGATGTGAAATATCAAATCAGGCTAGAATTTCACGAGAAATGAAGCGACGAAGGTTTTTCCAACTTATTTTTTGGCAGCAAAATGTTATACGCATATCTTTCACTTACGATATATGCACATTATAGTGTTGTCAATATTCGTGTGAGCACACTCGTTGAAGTCTGTCACACTCACATAGAACATTTGGCAATGTAGCAGGTGCAACAACATCGCAAGCAGCAACTATGCCTTCTCTCAGATGGTCAATATCAGGGACTTTTAGTGCATGCACCATTCTCTTCAAATGTTTCTGAAGGTAAAAGTCCTCCTAAGATGTTAGATCTGGGGAATGTGCAGGCCTTTTAATAGATCCCCATATGCCCATCAATCTACATAGAAATTTACCATGTAGAATGTTCACATAGTGTGGTCACACACTGTCCTGTTTCAAAACTCTGGAAAAGTGCCATACCTCGTAAGCAAGGATGAAAAACCTGTTCACTTAACATAACACATCCAAGAAGCCCTCACCATTTAAGGTTCCGTTGTTGAATATGGACCAACCATTCCAGTTCTCCATACACTATACCACATCATTAGCTTATCAGCAATATCCATTCGGCTGGGATCTGTCTACTGTAGATCATCAAATCACAGGTATTGCGTATAATTTTTATTAATTTTACCAGGAACATAAAAATTAGCATCGTCACTGAAGAATTTTTCATTCCAAAGGAAGTGTCACGTAATTGTTTGAGATACTTTTCCCAATATTCTCCACTATTCAAGTATTTGGTGAATGTTGCTGATTAAAATCATATGCAATGGTGCGTATACTTCTTTCTGTCCCAAGATGTCAGCGTGATCTCGCTGAGTTCCTAACACGTTAGGAGCATTCTTAATACTTTGTTTTTAACACCTCGAAAAGGAGAAAATGATTACAAGCATTGACTAATAATTTTTTGCTGCTTAAGTATACTTTGGAAAAACCTTCGCCGCTTCATTTCTTGTGGAATCCTAACCTGATTTGATATTTCACATCACCCACTTTCCTTTGAAATGTTTGCGTTGAATTCAATATGGCAGTCAACAATATGCGGACCTGCGCTTGACACACACAGCTAGAGATCTACCTGTGCCTAACATATTTCTTTCATAACCAGGATAACTCCTTTACATTTTGTAGGGGGTGTTAAAGGACTTTGGACTCGTCATAGTTCACGTAATGAGGCTTTTATCAGTCACATACTTAAACATATTATTTTGTATCTTCTGATCCCATGGCAGTCCCAGAATGATTTTTTGATATGTTTTAGAGTATGGCATGAGGGACCAAATATATTTTTTCACGATTTTTGGTGATGACATGTTTTGAGATATTCAAAATCAAAAGCCAAGGTCACGTGACAAAATTATATTTTTGTCGAAAGGTGCTTTTGTTATATATCACTGGAAAGCTTGTTCAATTCCCTGTACAATAAGCTTTATCTGAGCTTTCTAGGCGAAATAGTGGCGGAGTTACAGCACATTTAGTATAGCTAAGCGGGCTCAAAAAGGGCAATTTCTGCTAACTTTGGCCTTGAATAATTTAAGAATTACAAGACGCACGAGACTAAAAATTTACATAGTTACTAAGTTCCATGCATAGTTTCAACTCCCCAAATTTCATGAAAATCGGAGATGGTCAGGTTGGAAATTGCACATATCTGTGTTTATTTGGCATGGAATGACTCGTATGCGGGTTCGTAACTCTGGAATGTTATTCACTGGAGTCGCAAACTCACGATTCTTGACGTAACCCCAGAGGAAGAAGTCAAGCGGAGTAAAGGCAGGTGAACGTGGCGGCCACCGTATCGGCCCATCGCGTCCAATCCAGCGATTAGGAAATGTCGAATTGAGGGACCTCCGAACATCCAGACTCCAGTGTGGGGGAGCCCCATTCTGTTGGAAGATGATGTGGTTGTATTGCAGAGCAACTAACTGGGGGTACACAAACTACTCCAACATGTCCAAGTAGAAAGGACATGTTATTGTATTTTCATTGAAAACAAACGGACCAATTATCCTGTCCTTCATTAAACCACACCAAACATTCGATTTTGTGCTATCCCGGACATGTTCTCTGTACACATGTGGGTTTTCAAATCCTCAGATTCGTACGTTATGCCGCTGGACAATCCCCAACACGTGAAACGTTGCTTCGTCTGAAAACAGGACGTTGTCAAGGAAGCGAGGATTCATGTCGTCGATACGCTGCAGCATATCCATACCAAATTCTTTGCGACGCGGCTCATCATCTGGCTTCAATTCTTGCACAATCTGCACTTTATACGGATACAACCGAAGCCGCTTGTGCAGAACTCCATGCATTAAGGCATACTGAATTGCCTAGATGTCTGACGGATGGATTTACTCGGGCTTCTCCTTAACCCCTCTGGAATTTCTTCCACCTTTTTTTCCGACACACGCTGGCGAACTCCACCAGATTGTTTTAGGACACTGCCGGTTGTTAGAAACTTACTAAACCACAGCGTAATTGATTTAGCATCAGGTGCAACTCCTCCGTACACTCGTCTGAAATTCCGTTGCGTTGCAATCACAGCTTTTGTCTCAGCATACCACACCACTGCTTGCGCGTTTGTTGAACAGTCACCATTTTTATTTATGTGACCGTGGCGCTGCTTTGTGAACAAACGGACAACTTCAAGTCATGAAAACAAAACTTGAAGATCTGGCATTTCATTTGGTCTTACAGTTATTTCACAATTCATCGTACTTCGTTCACAGTAATGAATTGAAATTAGGGAAATTTGAACGAAGCACTCTGTGGAGAATATTCAACATTCGATTCATACGATAATCTAGTTTCAGAGAACAACTTCAGCAAACTAGCACTCCGGCGACAAGTAATGATGAAACAATGGATGTTATGTGCATAACATTCATTGTTCACACTGAGTGCAAAGGTATAAAATTATCAAAATATATTTGTGAAATTAGTCGATAAAAATAGAACAAAGTCGAAAATTTCGTTGATGGACATTATATTTATTGCACGCTAAGTTTATTATCGTGCACATAATACTTTTAAACTGGAACATAATATACCGTTGAAGAAGTAAATGGTTATCCTGGACTGTGACCAGAAAGTAAATACGTGGCCTTTACACTTCGAATTATACAATTTTCGACAACATATAAATATAAATACGAACGCACAAAACAGAATCAACTTTTCTGGTGCCAAATAAAGGAATGTTAGTAGTTACAAGTTCGACATTAATGCAACCAACATTTCCAATGAACGTTTAATTGAGTTTTGTATTACACCGAAGCTCACAAATTCACGTATAATTGATGATAAGGTGTTACTTTTAAATTTTCGATGACAATTATTATTCTTACTCTAAAATAAATAAACTTGCAGGAATTCGTTATCGCACTACTATAATTAGCTGTTGGTAGACGTCGCCATATTGTAGATAAATCTCAGCTCCCCATAAGAAAAATGGATAACGATCGTCTATTCTGCCATCTAGCGTGACATTTCGGAAGCAACTCGAGACAAATTGTAGAATCGACTGCTCATAGATGTCGTTGCTAACATCGCCGACCTCACCGGTAGACCACAAGGAACGTCATAAAGTTTCACCCCGATGGCAGTAACATTAAAGGCCTGAAAACACTATTATATTATTCATGGATGGTGATTTATGTTTGTCCTTCATTATGCAGGGCGGACGTTTATTATCTAAATTTAACACTTGATTTTCTGCATACGATTCGTTTTAATAAAGGGATTGATTCTTTTTATTCGTGGTATCACCACACTGCACAGAAAGTAGATTTATTTCACAAAAGAAGAAAAACATAGTACACAAGCACTACGACTTTACCACCAGTCAGTCCACTCCGAAACGCGGATTGCAAACATCGTGCACCGCTCACAGTCTATACAGCAAGTGTCTGACGTGAATCACTCGACCCCGACGGTCAGTTTTTGCCACTTCGCAGTGGCACAATGACGGATTTTTCATGTACCTTTTTTACCTTATCTTAACATGGTCATAGCTCCCCCTACCTGGAGAGAATAATTTTTGACATAGTAAAAGAAAAATTTACAATACACAAAATATACAAGAAAATACAACAAATTTAGTCTAGAGTTGAAATAAAATATTTAAAAAAAAAACTCTATCCGGTTCCACACTTCAGGATATTTGTTCATAAATTCATCCAAATAAAATTTCATTTTTCTACAGTACAATGCTATTTTTTAAAGTTTCTACATGATCGTTTTCTTTTATTTTTCCATTACTTAAATTAATTTAACTAAATACAGCTTTCCTGATTTCCTTAAATCATAATAGGGACCTTCATATACATTACAATATGTTATAAATCTCTTGTGAACAAGACTACTGAGATAATGTGTTTTGAGATATACCAAATCATGAATTTTTATCTCATCTATGTTCTGTTGTGTTATATTATGTCTCAAGGTTCTCATCTTTCTCTTATTTATATCCTGTATATTGGCTGAAAATAATTATTCATCCCAATTCTATTCTTTCGTTTGGGGAATATTAAAATAATTTACTACACTGGCATCTAACTTCCGATTGAACATTAATTCTACTGGTGCATATCCTAAATTGGAATGGATACTATGGTTGATTAAATGAACATTATTATCTATACTGCGTGAGGCACCTAAAAGTACCCACCTGAAATAGCGAAGAAACCAGAAACAGTAGCGATGTGAGGTTTGCGGGAAACAATAATATCAAATGGGGCTCGTAAATCGGAGGTATGGGTGGGTCGAAAATATCGACAAATGGGGCATCTGGAGCAAAGTCATATTTTTTTTTAATGAAACGATATACAATAACATGCATAATATAAAAGAGCACACGCAGAGAAACACAACGCCGTTGGTCTCATGCATCTACTGCACATAGGAACGAAGATATGGCCATGCGAAAATATGTAAACCAACTAACAAGTGGCCCACTTGACCGTCAGTACCAAGGCATGTACAAGTATGAGATGTCGGAAGCCATTGGACAAGATGAAGACAGAACGTGTTAAAGGAAGAAAAAATACAGTAGACATCGTCAGCACTTTGTATTTGACAGTGTTACAGCATAATGAAAATGACCATGACAGTATGTCGAAGAACCACTGCGTAAGAAGTGAAAACCTGTCAAAGTGTGTGTTCAAAGTGGTGGCCGTCAGCTGCGATACAGGCAACGAGGCGCACACGCAAAGATCGTTGCACAGAATGTAGCATCTCGTAGGGAATGTCCCTACAGGCCGCAGTAATGCGGTGTTGCATATCCTCTGGAGTTGTTGGCACATCCGGGTAGACAATGTCCTTCTGCTCTCCCCACAGGAAAAAGTCAAACGGTGACAAATCTGGGGAACGAGCCGGCCATTTGACAGGCCCTCTACGTCCAATCCAACGATTTGGAAATGTATTTTCCACACATGCTGTAGCGCGTCTTGCACTGTGAGCTGGGCACTCGTCATGTTGGTACCACATGTCCCTCCTTGTCTGAAGTGGTATGTCCTCCAATAGTACAGGCAGTTCATGTTGTAAAAACTGTATGTATCGGTCAGCATTCAGTGTCCCTTGTATAAAAAAAGGGCCAATGAGATGTTCACCCACTATACCACACCACACGCTCACACTCCATGGGCGCTGGCGTTCCACTTGGCGAAGCCAATGTGGATTTGTCACCGAACAATAGTGCATGTTCCTTAGGTTGACATTTCCATGATTGGTAAAAGTTGCCTCGTCAGTGAAGAGGATACGTGACAAATCGGGTGTGTCGTGTCGTAACAACCATGTGCAAAACCGAACACGGTCCACAAAATCATTTCCGTGAAGTTCCTGATGGAGGGAGATATGATATGGGTGAAACTTGTGTGTGTGTGTGCAGAATGCGCAATACACTTCGCTGACTCATCCCAGCATCCCTGGCAATTTCACGGGAGCTAACGTGCGGATTCACAGCAACAGCAGCGAGAACATTTGTTGCACCTGCCTCACCTGTAGTTGGCTTGTTCCGCACACGTGCTCGTGGTGTTACACTTCCGGTGTCTCTTAATTTAATAAATAACTTACCAAACAGACGTCGAGATGGTTGTCGTCTGTCCGGATATCTCTCTGCGTACACACGGTAGGCTTCTGAGGCATTCTTTCGGCATTCCCCATAAATCAGGATCATGTCCGCTTTTTCTATGTTTGTGAACACCATAATCTTCGCTCTTACCACTACGACTGCTTGCTATGAACTAACACGATCTCGTGGACCTGCTATCAAAACTTGCTCTGCGTAAAGGCAGTTCTGTCAGGCATCTGAGAAGTCTTACATGCCGTGGTACTGACGGTCAAGTGGGCCAATTGTTAGTTTGTTTACATATTTTCACATGGCCATATCTTCGTTCCTATGCGCAGTAGATGCATGAGACCAACGGCGTTTTGTTTCTCTGCGTGTGCTCTTTTATATTATGCATGTTATTGTATATCGTTCCATTAAAAAAAATATGACTTTGCTCCAGATGCCCCATTTGTCGATATTTTTCGACCCACCCATACCTCCGATTTACGAGCCCCATTTGATATTATTGTTTCCCGCAAACCTCACATCGCTACTGTTTCTGGTTTCTTCGCTATTTCAGGTGGTACTTTTAGGTGCCTCACGCGGTATATTTTGGCCAGTCTTCTTGACTGTTTGAACAACACATACGCATCACTCTATACAATTCTGCATGTGAGTACTTGCATGATAGTTTGGAGTATTCATTACTTTGTATAATAATAATAATAATAATAATAATCCGTTGCGCAACAGCCCATGAAGGGCCTAGGCATGCCTACCGACTGCCGGTCTCCCTCCCACGCTTTCCTTCGTCACCTCGTCAACCAGTATTGAATAGTCGGGGGGTCAGCCCGACGTATCCCCAGCCGTTATAGTAGGTCTCCGTTACCGGATTACGCTCACTCACTCGGAACTCCCCAATTTCCTCACGATGGTGGGTTGCCACCGGCCCTATACGCCGTCCCGCAGCGAACGATCACAAGACGACTGATTCATTTCTTTAATACCTAGAAAACTTAGTGTACCCACATATTTCTTTGAATGGAATGTTGTAGCATTATTGCAAACAATACCATCTGTTATGCCCATATGTCTAATGTATCTTTCTTTCAAACATCTTAAAATACTATCTGTATTACAATTACGAATAGAATAAACAAAAGGATACCTTGTTTTTAAATCTTGAATTGTTAACAAATATTAATTGCCACACTTGCTTTTAACAAGTTCCCCTTGTACATCAAGAAATAAAATAACACCATTAGAAGAATCATGAAATGAAAATAAATTTTTAGATGGATGTCTATCAGCTTTGGTTCTTTGACATATCTCACAATTCTTAACATATTTTCTGTACAACTTTTCCCATTGTAGACCAATAAATTATTTTATTCATTCTTCTTAGCATTTTGTCGGTTCCAAAATGTCCCATGTTGTCATGATATAAACTTAAAAGTATTGGAACTAGAGATAGGCATACACAACTAATAATTATTAATGAAATGAAAATCACGACACAACAAAATTCCATCTTGTAACTTAAAATACCTTTACCAGTTTTTTGGTCTGGGCTCTAAAGTAATTATAGTTATGTCTCCAGATAAATAATCAATGATTGGATTAAAAATCGAACGTTTCTTTTGTTCATCCATAACTACTTCTTTTGGTATATTAATAACATCATTCTTTAATAAATCTACTACATTTACATGCAAATATTGAGTACTTTGATCTGAAGAATTCCTAGAAAAAAATCCGCTAACAAATTATTTTTTCCTTTATAGTACTCCACTTCAAAGTCATAATTTTGGAATTGCAAAGACCATCTGAAAAAACGTGAATACAAATTTTTTGCATGTCGAAGCCAGATTAGGCAACGATGATCACATACAATAGTAAATTGTTACCAAGGAGATATTCCTTGCATTTTTCAAGACAAAAAAGAATTCTAAGGCATTCTACTTTACTTATTGTATAGCGTGACTCATACTCGTTAAGAGTTCTACTCATTTATGATACTATATGTTTTTTAGCATTAATAATTTGGTATAAGTAAATACCAAGACCAACAGAAGATGAATCGGTTTAAATGTAAAATTTGTTTTCAAAGTCTGGATGATAAATTTGACATCCTGTATGTACAATTGCTTCTTTTAACAAATCGAAAGTAGTTTGTTCTTTGTCTCCCCATTGTCATTTTTTTCCTTTTTTCAGTAACTCATACATACTGATAAATAATAAAAATTTCGAAAAAACTTCCTTAACCAAGTAAAACATCCAATAATTATTTGAAGACATTTAACATCTTTAGGAGATTGTAACTCACCTATTGCCTTAACTCTATCAGGGTTTATACTGACACCATATTTATCTATCATGTGTCCTAAGCACAATAGTTTTTCTTTGTAGAAAAAATGTCTTCTTAAACTTTATGGTCATACCAGCCTGTCTAAATTTTTCAAATACTTCTCTCAGATCTGGCAATTTGTCAAAACTTTCACTACGTATACACAAATCATATACATATATGATAACAGAGTCACTCAAAGTATTACATAGAACTAGACATAGCCATTGTGAAAGCTTGGACACCGTTACTTGTACTACCTAGCAATGTGTAACTTGTGTAGAGAATGTTTTAAAATGTGTTGGTCTGTTACAAAGAAAACAATGTGTTGTTAAACAATAAAACAAAATGTATTGTTTCTTGTTTCTAGTAAAACTAACTGTCCTTTTACAAAAAAATATTAGTTGCTCCGTTTAAAAAATGTGAGTTGTCACTATATAAAAATGAGCTAGCCTGTTTACAAAAATGACATGCCCCTTTTAAAAAATTGAAGTGTCCTGCTAAACAAATGATATGCCCCACTAAATAAACGAGAGGTCCGCTACAAATATTTAGCTGTGCCCCGCACCTCCACCATTAAATATGTCACGTCCTGGGGTGAAACAAAGACACACAGGGGCAATTCCCTGTGTGGTGGGGATCGACGGCTGGTCACTATACTCTACCTAGTTTATCCATATACGAAGGTCACAGGAAGAGTAGGAGGCCTAACTTTCTCGTATGCCTACGTACTAGCATACCTATCTTGGCGTATAGACTTAGTAACTTCCCAATTAGAATGTTGAGAGGGGAATGTATCTGTGCGAGGGGTGTTCCTTAGATGAAAACTGAAAGAGATTGGAGTGTCTGTGTATGTGTTAGGTGAAACTTACATTAAATGTGATTGTCCAAAGGTATCTTCCTTATTGTGTAACGTGGGAAGTGGGCGAAGCGATAATAACAAAAAAACTACGTAAACTATCATCAATAGGAAGGTGACCCAGAGGACGTAGTATCGAGCTTTCCAGCAAAACCCAACCACCCAGTTTACAAAAGTTATTTAAGGTTTGAAGCTATTTGAAACGTGGTTCGTTTAATTTCAGTCTCTTATAGAGATCCTAGTTATTCCCTCGTGTACACGATCGCATTATTCTGAAATCCCTCTTTTAACAATGTTATCGTAAATATTCCCGTCACCCGTCATTTACGCCAATTACAGACCACGTCAAAAAGACATACGTACTCAAATCATTCTTCATACCTAAGCAACTACCCAATATGATCAGGAATTACGCCTGACATCGATATAATCTAAAATAGTCAAGGAAGTACAATGTTTTAGCAGTTTATTGTTCATTTATTTCGGCGAACCTATCAACGAAGCTTGGCTCCCGATCTAAACACATGTACAACAACTTTGAATTAATTACAATAGTAAATACATTGTTTGACGTCCGGCGTCAACATAATTCTAACTAACGGTCAAATCGACCGTAAAATTTACATGCAACCTCAGCTTCTTTTAATTCACATTATCTACAACCAATCCCGCCTTCAACTAATACATTGACACCAGGAATATTACGTGGGGGTAAATTTAAGAACGTACGCCCTTTTTTGTTTTACAACTTACTAAAAATGTAACCAGCATAATATATACATTTACTTGATGCTCTAAATCGTCCCTCTTAAACGTCAACTTGGCCCCGTATCCCTTATTTTTAAGTTATCTAGTCGCGATTGCCCTAAATGACGAAACTGGGAACTGACGTTATTTTTAAACTATTGGTTACTAATCCAGTTCTGTTTCGTTTTCACTCAAACGCAAGGAATGTCAAAGATTGCGTTGGGGGTACCCCCCCCAGGTTCTTTTCTGATTAAAAAACAGTGTTCCAATTCATTAACAAAATCCCTTCTGACGCGCAAATCACAATAATGCACTGATTTCTCACTGCATACCTCGATTTCTCTGTTGTGAGTACACTATCTCGTTACGACGACATCTCAAAGAGTCAATAGGGGATGGTGGAAGAAACTGTGGCAGAACTTACGACTCACGAACAGGTGCCATCAAGTCATCCAAACGGCACACAAACCAGAACTTCTTCTCGGAATGCATTGGTCCTCTCCTCGTCAGTATGCAGCTTCATGACCTCTTCCAAATTGTCACATTCTTGACTCGACGAACTCTTCCATACTGCTGCGTGGCTGGTAACCTCTTCCCAATTGGTTACAAATGTTGACTCGTACATTCTCTTCGCTAGCATACTAAAACTGCGTCCGCGTTGACTATAGCTCTTTTCAGTTCTTACGGCCGGCGCTCTAGAAGCTGGTAGGGGAAGTGGGGAGCGGGGAAGCGACCAATCCAGCACGATAAGAAACGTAGCGGCCAGTAGAACGAGTTTTACGAAGTACTTTTTCCGGCCGCGTCGTATCTCTCGGCGCCTGGTTGGTCTGTTGCGTAATCCCCGTTCCCCACTTCCCCTGCCAGCTTCTAGAGCGCCCGCCGTAAGAACTGAAAAGAGCTATAGCACCAAATGCTACTCTATCGCACGAAGAAACTGGAACCTGTATCGGGAACTGTTCACTTTAACGACACTCCAGAGACGATTAACAACTCTTGGCGATTCACCTTTCGACTGCCACTCTCTTGCAAACAGTCTAATTAATGTAAAAAGTCGAACGTCCCAAAAGTGCCTGTATCGAGGGATAACTAAGACATCATTCCATTCTCATTACTTCGTAAAGTTCTCAACCGGCTGCACCTCGCCACAAATAACGTCCCTATACAATATATTGCACAACGCAGGATTCAAGTTCAATTTGTATGCGTTCCCAACATTCCCCCCTTGACGAACTCAAGCGCAGGAAGAGCTGACTGTGTTGCGCGTATAAGCGTCGGCCGGTGAGTGGTTTCACTTTCTCTCGAACGAGGAATCAACTGAGGGGGTGCAACAATGCCCTTCATCGGTGACTGCTTGTTTCATATTCGATCATAAACAAATAAAGTACGCGGAGCGTATCAGCTATCAGAAGCTGGGACAGATCAGTGACGTGTTTTATATTGCGTAATATTCAGATACTCGTAATTGCGATCTCGCAAGAGAAACTCTTCACAATTATGATGCCAGGAGTGTCTCATTCCTAGGCACTACCTTCTGACATACATAATACTAAGTCTTAAAAATAAGACATTTAATATATTACCTTAATGACAGTCACAGTGGACTCATTTGATACTTGTAATCATAGGGATAAGAGATAAAACAAACTGTTGGATTTTATGATTTAATAAGCAACAAAACAAATAAAGAAAAAAGTGTAATACAAGGATTAATACATAGAGGTCTCTCTCTAAGGCGTGGTTATTATGATTACATTTACCCCTGGTGGTTTTAGTGTTCAATACGTTTTAGGACATAATGCTAACTGACATGAATCCATCTGATTCTATAGTGTAAACAACAAAATAAGGGTTGGCGTACAGATATGGCCCTTTTGGATCTAATTCCCTAAATCCACTCATAATAATCCTAACTACGGAGGTGTGTCAATACATCACTAACGTAGGCGTGCGCACAGGAGGGCAAGGAGGGGCAGTTACCATCCTAATCAAGGACGTCCGCAGATTTTTTTCCATGGAGGGACAAGCAGGGTATTTTTCCATGGGGCATATTAACCCTGATAATAGTCTTGCCCCTTCAAAAAACACCACTTGAATTTGAAATTATCGCATTAATGTAAATTACTATGACTGAAATCAAATTATACGGGTGAAATATATATTTTTATGTTGACATTCGATTTCTAAGGGGTAGGTGTGGTCATCCTTGCCGCCCCGCACGTCAAGACGTCCATGTCTCTCTTACATTATTGTACTTTCACCAAGAAATATAGTGTTATTAAACGATATTATACTCTTAAAGAAAATTAAGTATTTTCAATCCGATTAAAGTTTAAAGCAACTACGGGAGATGGGGGTGAAGTGGCACACCCACAGGGGAGGAATGGGCATTGCTCATTGCCCCTCCTCAATCTTGGACGAACATCAATTCTGGGGGGAGGCAAGGCAGGCAAATATTGAGGTAAAAAAATCAAGATTAGTAGAATCTAAGAGTGGCAGGTCAAAGGGACACTCAAGATGGAATTAGTTTTCACGTCTTTCTCGTATTATTTCTTCCAGACAGCCAAGAGCCCCTGCAAGGGGACACAGAAGGGCAATTGCTCCCCTCGATATCAAATTTGGTACAAATATAAATACATTTCGTAAAATTTTCTCCCTCGCTTCGCTCTGAATATCTGCTTGTCAAATTCAGAGCCGTAGTTAGGTGGCGGCGGGAGTCGGCTATGCGCGCCGAAAGATCTAACTGAGAAAAAAATTGTAAAAGAGAATGCCATTGCACCCCGTGTAGATTTTTGTGCCATATTAAATCAAAATTGTTTTCAGTTTGCAAAAATTTGGATCAAATTAATTTCTTGCTCCCTTCTCTAGCAATTTTATTATTTTCTGTTATGCATCGTAAATTACCAGAGAGAGAAGTTATAAGTACTAAATACTTCATCAGACTCTTGCTGCTAAACAGTTTTGTTTGGAGGAAAAGGAATGCCGCACATTTCATTCGTTATGGTGGCTCTGTGTTGCTGAATTATATTATATATATATATATATATATATATATATATGGGTGTGTTGTTGTTGTTGTTTTAAGTCCACTTTATGCACAGTAAGGCTAATCGGGACTGGACCTACAGTTTAAAGTGGGATCCAAATCACGATGTGAGTGTGTGTGTGATTGTGTGTGTGTGTGAGAGAGAGAGAGAGTGTGTATGTATATACACATACCCATCAATGCACCGAAACTAAAACAGTGCGATAACATGAGATTTTTCTTTTCCGACTGAACTTTCATCAATGCTTTGTTCCCACCTTATCAGAGGGTCTGCGCACGCCTATGACCACTAAATCTGTTGATTATCATCCTAACTAATTCTGAGTGTGTGTCCGTGTAAGTATTAATGTATGTGTATGTCTGCATATATGTGGGTATTAATACAAGTTTTGTGGTGTATGTGCATGGTGTATGTAGTACCTGTAGTAAAGCGGGTTTGTCCCTTACAAGAGTATGTTTGCATGCTAAGTATTAAAGATTATGTCCACTTATGCTCACCTATCTATCTCTCGATGAACTGTTACCACCGACAAATCTCTGCAGTCGTCTACGGTGAGGGTAACGATGGAGGGTAAAAGTATGAATTCAAAATCTTTGAGTAGGACTTTTAAAGTCAAATTATCAAATGTGGGAAGTTCCCCGTTGTGCGCAGTGCTCACCAGCAGCACAAAAGGAGGGAAGATAGTGGCGTGATGGAGGGCAAAACTACAAAAAATGAAAAAATGAGGTTGTGCCATATTTGCGTTGGTGACGCCATATACTATGCTTGGTAATATTCTGTTGTGCCCTATTTGCGCCTACGCAGGCAAATTATCACTCTTGCAAGAAGTCAGAGGGAACCCTAAGGTATCCGGTTCCGTCTGACTTGCATGTATGGAGCGGTTAGACATCAAGTAACATTTAATCTTACTAGTATGATGCTAGCAAAAAAAGAAATAACTCAAAGTTCTCATTACTACATAAGCAGTCAGTGATCGAACAGTGGTCCCACAATGATCAAAAATCATTTACAGAGTTCTTATGGGTTGATTATGGTATGCTCGACTATAGGTTTTTCGTAAAAAAAGAAAACAAAGGGAGGATGTTCAGATTTCTTGAGGTGACAGCATCTAGTAAACAAATCAATTATTTCATAATATGGAATCAAAGAAAATACTCTTGCAACTCCATGGTAAGTATTCGTAAGAAAAAGTGTTCTAATTACTGACCTCAACGTGACGAGTGCGCTTGTTTCTTTTGCTTGCAAAGTTCTTTCAAATCCGGCACTATGGAGGACAGTTGAAGTCTCATATCACTTCACCAATATTCTCTCAACGGTAATTTATAAAAAAATATCTTGTCAGAAGTGTGAGACGTCCGATCAATGAGATTTTCATATTCGCAGTCAGGCTGCTAGGCTTGTCTTTAACTACAAACGGATATTTTACCAATGAACAATTTTCGAGATTATTGTACATTTCGTTTGGAAAGTACTTCAAGAACGCATAGCTTATTCCTTGCAGGTGCAAAGTTACTTGGTCAAAAATCTGATCAGATTGGCCGATGCTTCCTTCGAGCTCTTCTGGGAATTCCTTGACTGTTGGGAAGCTATCAAGCTCAGGTCTGGAAAACATTCAGCCCAACACTGCACCTTCCTCTCGGAAGCACGGATTTTGTCAGATTCCGTGAAAATAGTAGCATGCTTTCCTTGAGATCTCCATAGTTGAATTCAACAATTCCTATAAATATGTCGGCTAAATATGCAAGTTTAATTTTTGACTAAAGCGGAGCACACTTTGAGAATCGCTGCCAGTAGTGAGAATCCTATGTTCTAGATTACCCACCGAAATCCAACTATTTTATAGTGATTTCTTCAAGTTTAATTTTAATCAAAAATCAAAATTAAGCTGCTTTTCTAAGTGTAGAAAAGTGAAAATTTGCTTCACGCAATGGCTCAACATTCAATTTTTATAGAGTAAAATCCCAAGATTTAGATAATTTCCTCTAATTTTGAAAAATTTTTGCTTTTTTAATAATTAAAGCTACATTTATTTGTTTTTCTAAGTGTAAAAAAAGTAATTGAACCCAAGTTCAATTTTAAAAATTTTTGCAAAATATCCCAGTATCAATTCGGTCCATTATCTGAACCAAAGATACTGTATTTGCATGTTTCCATATGTACTAATTAATTTTTTTACACTGTTTGTGCTCGACACTAATCACTAACATAATGTCGGTATGAGAAATATACAAATAGAAAGATATTTTAGCAATATGTGACGTCTAGCAATTAGCTATTTTAAACTAAGAGCGCTCTATCCTATGTCTTCAGCTAATCGTATTGCTACCCGCAGATAATTAAAATCATTGAGTAATGAATTTTATCCAACAAGTACTTTTCTTTGCAACTAGATGGCATTGGGGTAGTAACACACAAATACTTTCTGCTTTCATGTTCTCCAAGTGCATTTATTTGCAACTAGATGGCAGTGGTGATATATAAAGCACTGTGTAGGAAGTATCTTCGAGCTCTTTGCATGTCACGCAAGTTAGTTAACCTAGTTTTTACTCAGACAAATCAATAAAATTGTCACGAGAATTCTTGCATACAAGAATTTTTATGTAACCTAGTTTTACTCAGAAAAATCAATAGTGTTGTCACGAGAATTCTTGCATTCCAACATTCCCGAGTGTGCGTGTGTGGAGATGGATGAACTTACGGGTGCTTGTGAATATTGAGGCATTGACCTGTTAAGAATGTCACGCCCACAAGGTCATGCGTCCCCTGTTGACTGGTTGCCTAAGACTGTAAATAGAATTTTGCTGTCTATTATTCTCACCTTTGCTGGATTGGCAAGCGAACGCGCTTGTGGGCGATAGAACCTGAACAGACTTCACCAGAGCATCGGAGACTTAAAGCAGATTATTTGGTGAATGAATCTAAGAAGGGTTATAGGTCTTTGTAGTGTTTTTTTAACGTACACATTATATGAAATGTGTTGAGAGATTTTTTAAATTTTCATATTAACATATTATATTTTAATACATTTTTCAGATTTTTATATTAACAGATTTTTAAATTAACAGATTTTTATGTTAACAGATTTTTAAATTAACAGATTTTTATGTTAACAGATTTTTAAATTAACAGATTTTTATGTTAACAAATTTTTATATATTAATAGATTTTTATATTAATAAATTTTTATGTTAACAGTGAATGAATTATTTATTATTTATTTATGAATTCATCATAAAACAAGAATTCCCCGATTAGTAAATTGTGGTTATAAATAGAGGTTTGCTATCTTAAATTATTATTTGAGAATTGTAAGTTGTGAGAAGATGTTTGTTAATAATTAATTACCTAAAAATTATATAGTTTTGAGAAGAAATATATAAAAAAGTAAATATTTATTTCAGTGTATAGTATATTTTTTAAAAAGTTTCTGTTTTTATTCAATTTTTTAATAATACATATATTTATAATTATTTTGTGGCCTTGCACTAAAATTAGTAAACACTTATGTAAATAATAATCTACCTCCATATATTTATCGAGGCAAAGATGCATCTCAAATATTTATCAAAACACTTTGAGAGTTGGTGAAAACTCTTGCTCCAATCTTGCATAATATAGAACCGATGGAGGATCTTATACCAGAACAACAACAGGAAAATGATAATACCATACAATGTAAATACTGTAAAAATAATTTTAATTCAGATTATCCAAAAATTCGACATCACAACCATTTTAATGGAGAATATATTCATACAATTTGTAATTTATGTAACTTGAAAATACAGAAACAAAATTATATTCCAGTATTTATTCACAATTTGCAAAATTTTAATGGACATTTATTTATCAAAGAATTGGGATATGATGCAGAGAATATTAATATTATACCACGCAGTAAAGATAAATATATTGCTATAGAGAAAACTATCAAATTAGAAAATGGAAAAAAAGTTGTTCTTAGACTCCTGGATTCATATCAGTTCTTTCCAGCAGTTTAGCTACTCTGGTGAGTCAATTAACCGATGATGATGAATTTCTTTATACAACAGAATATTTTGGCAGTGATAACATGAAATTGCTAAGGAGGGAAGGAGTCTACCCCTATCAATACATGGATAGTTTTAATAAATTTAATGAGAAACAGTTACCACCGAGAGATAAATTTCATAACCATCTTCAGGATGAAGAATGTAGCGAGTTAGATTATCAATATGCACAGACAATTTGGAATATACTAGGTTGTAAATCAATGGGAGAGTATCATGACAAATATTTGATTCTAGATGTTCTTTTGTTGGCTGATGTGATTGAGATTTTTCGAGATCGTTGTTTCGAGAAATATAATTTGGATCCTGTTTTTATGTACACAACACCCTGTTTATCCTGGCAGGCTATGCTTTTAAATACAAATGTTGAAATTCGTCTCATCAACGATATCGAGCAGTTCATGTTCGTCGAATCTGGTAAACGTGGTGGTATAGTCCAGTGGCCTTTAAGATATGCAAAAGCAAACAATAAATATTTAGCTAATTATAATGCTAATGAAAAAATAAGTATATTCTATATATTGATATCAATAATTTATATGTATATGTCATGACTCAATCACTCCCAATTGGTAATTACGAATGGATGACTGATGCAGAACATAAAAACAGAGATTTCTTAAAATGGTCTGAAGATCATCCAAAAGGTTGTCTACTGGAAGTTAATTTGGAATATATATCAAATATCCATGACGAACACCATGGATTAGCTACGGCACCAGTTTCCCAAAAAGTTTCGGGTACAGAGGAAACAAAATTGATATTATAATTTGAAAACAATAATAATTATGTGCTTCATAATTGACTGTTACAATATTATTTGAAACATGGTATGAAATTAATGAAATCCATAAGGGGTTAAAATTTGACCAAGAAAAATGGTTAGCTCAATATATTGAGAAAAATACAAACAATCGAATACAAACAAATTCGAAAGTTGAAAAAATCTTTATAAATTAATGAGTAACTCTATATATGGAAAATGTCTAGAGAACAAAATAAATCGAGTATAGTGTAATTTGCTGTCCGATCGAAAAAGACTCCGGAAATTAATTGCCGATCCCGCATACAAAGGTTTCACAAGAATTACTGATGATCTGACTCTTATTGAAAGATCCAATATCAATGTAATGTGTGATGCACCAATAGCTGTGGGTGTTAATGTCCTAGAATTATCTAAATTGGAGATGTATAAATTTCATTATGATGTTATGAAACCCAGATACAAAAATAAAATTCAAGTAGCTTATATAGATACTGACAGTTTTAAATAAGGGATAGAAACATGTAATTTATACTGTGACTTCTTTTTTATGAAATACTATTTCGATTATTCAGAAAAAGATCTATTGTACAATCTTGAAAACCAGATGATTCTTGGGAAAATGAAAGATGAGGCGGCAGGATCTAAAATATCAGAAATTGCCGGTACCAGACCAAAAATGTATTGCCTGAAAATAGATGGGAAAGAAGAAATTAAAAAAGCTAAGGGTGAAGAAGATTTCATACACTGTTTAAAATGTAAAAATGAAAAAAAATAATGTCTACATATCATCTCACTAGCAAATTGGATGGTATTTATACTACAATAAAAAATAAAATATTTCTTGATGGCGATGATAATAAATTAATAAATTGCAAATATTAGATTGCAATATCCATACTAGAGAATATGGACACTTTAATACAAATAATCAATGTGATAAATGTTAATCCAAGTTTTTAAAATTGATATAGATATTAATATTATATTTTCTTAATATTTTTCTTATTTATGTTCAATTTATTCATGTTATATAATTAATTTTTACATTTTATAGTAGTGGTGCAGAGTAGCCTAAAGCTAAATTTTGTTCTGAAGTAAATAAATAAAAAATATATTCTATTCTATTAAAATTGTTCTATCACTCTTTCGTTCTTTACATCACACACACACACACACACACACACATACGTGTAAACGTGGTCTTATAAGGCCCGAGTGAGTGTACATATGTTGTTGGAACCACTATAATCTGATAAATTAGCATAATCAAATTCATTTTAAAATGTCTAGACCATGCATGTGATTACAAATACCACCGTGGTTTTTGAAAATTATCATTTATGCAGTTTTCCTGACGAAAAAATGGTTACTATTCTTGTTGGAACCTGGTACCAATATCACCTGTCTAATTTACGTGTTGTAATTTTAATACAATTGCATCCGTTGTGGGTACCATTCAATATTGCAAAACCCGTCCAACCAATCACAATTCTTGTAGGTCACATGATTTCTTCCTGTGTGTAAGCAGCTACGTGCCATACCGAATTGGGCAATAGTTGTGAAACGCGCTTTACGGCGTCAATTGAGAGCGCGTAGCTTGCATGTATCTGTCTCGTCGGCGCAGAGCATTCGGAAGGGGAGGGGGAAAAAAAAGAAGAGTTCCTCTCGCGGCGGAGTAAGGAAGGGATTAACTGCGGCGCAGTCAGTGGCGTACTTAAGGAGTTTTTGCCCCACTGTGGAATTGAGAAAATAATTACATTTACCCTAATCGCTGAATCTAATTTTTACTTTGCATACTTTTTTGTGTTGTTTGAAGATTTCAGAAATCAAAGCAGGCTTGTGCGGCCTATCATGGCAACTGTGTGAAACGAAGCTCTTTATTGGAACGCTACCAAGCGAAACGCAATATGTAACAAGCGACAAGAGATACGTACCGCTTGGAATTGAACCCTCAGTAATCAATTCGATCTTTCGCATTGATGCGACAGGGCAAGCTGCACATGTCGCTTGCGGGTCGATGCATTAGGTTTTTCGAGCATGAGCGGTGAATTTCTTGCTTTAGATTGAAGTCGCCAGTGTTCGTGGGTGTCCGGAAGGGGGGCAAGGGGGGCCGTGTCCCCCCTGGAAAAGTCAAACAAATAATATATTTCACACATATAATTTCATTTCAGCCACAATAATAAGTGTTTTTTAATGCACGAACATGATAAATTCAAATGGAAACAATGTTTTTTGAGGGAACATTGGGGAAAATGTGGCTTATTTGCCCCCCCTGGAAAAATACTTTCCTTGCCCCTCCCTGGAAAGAAAAACCTGCTGACGTCCATGCCAGTGTTGCCTGTCGGTTGTCGCCTGCCACTTGTCGTTTCGATCTGAAGTCTCCTTGAAGGGGTCAGGGGAAGAATTCTGACGGAGGCGACAAGCGACAGTGTGCTTCTACATCGATAAGAGACACGGGTCCCTTTTGGCTTGTAGACTAAAACATTCACCGCCCGTGCACGACAACAAGTGGAGGCGTCACGATGCACAACATTGATAAAATAGCAAGTTTGAGTGACACAACCAAGCGACATGCAATATTTGCAGCTTACCGTGCTGTGTCAGTTCGAAACGTAGCATTGATTACCGAGGCTTGTCGCTTGTCGCGTTACGCTTCGGTCTGGAATCTGCTTAAACGGCAGGTGACTGGCGACATGGAAATTTTATACCAAAGCAACAAGCGACATCAGAAAATTCAATATAAGGCAAAACATTCACAGCGCATGCGAGAACAAAAGTACGAAGCGACATGATGCACAGTATTAACAAAACTGGCAAATCAGAGCGGCACGCAAGCTACAAGCGACACCTGCATCTTGTCGTGTCGCTTCTGTTCGAAAGGTTCAATTCATTACTGCTGGTTCGCTTCCAAGGGACAGGTGTTGGTTGTCGCTTTCGTGTGAAATCTCCCTTACAAAGCAAAAAAGCTGCAAACGACAGACGACAAGTGACAGGCGACAAGCGACACGGAGAATTCACACAGAAGCTACAAGCGGCAAGCGATACTAGCACAGTTAGTTTAAATTCAAACATTCACCGCGCATGAGCTAACAAGAGCACGGTATTGAGAAAATTGCCTAATCAGAGTGACACATGCAACTTGTCCTGTCGCTTTCTGAATGCTGGTTTGCAAGTTAAGCGTGTCACGTGCCTCTCGCCTCTGAAAGCTACACCAAGCCATTGTTTTATTCAATTCTCCTCAGGGAAGGAAGAGAATGCTTATACAAATACAGTCTCCGCAGATCATTTGCGAAGCCACTCATTATATTTGAAACTCTATTTTCTGGGCACACTCAGCGTGCACTATAATCTACCGAAGTGGCCCTAACAATTTATTTGCTGGAACTAGGATCTCACTTTCTTCATAGTTGTGAAGGGTCACTCGCAATAGAATTGTTACGATTTTGTCTCTCTGCGTGAGAACAGAATTTGGAGACTATAGTCGACAAAAAATTACTTCTGTTGGAGTTATTAAGTTTGTGGAGGAGAGTGGTGCTTCAGATGGCTGTTCCATGTAGACTGTACATTTGAACAAAACGAGCAAAGGAAAAAGTCACTTATTTCATTTCTTTGTAAAATGAATTAAGTGTTAATTTACCAGAAGTCCAGTACAGTAAAACTATCCAAGTTTATAATGATGTGAGTCTTAATCGACATTTTAATTAAACCTTTCTTCACAAACTGATTCAAAATTGAATAGGGCAGTGGTTCCCAAAGTGTGCTCCGCGGTGCCCCGGGGTGCGATATTTTTACTGAAATGCCACTTACTTGTTAGTCTACAGATGGTTTTAGATATGATTGTTTCAAAAATTTGCTTATTTGGTCCTTTTTACATAAACAATGTTTCTGAATTTGAAATATGTGCTTATTTTTTAACTTAAGGCAAGCAACCTAACAACAGTAACTTAGCGTTGCAAGTTTTAGATAGGCCTAGGCCTACATTCTGACTTGGGCGCCGCGGAAAAAATTTTAAATTACAAAGTTTGGGATCCCCTGAGATAGGGCATAATTGTAATACTCGTAATGAATGATTGACGTATAAACTTGATGTGAAGCGTACAGAAATATTTGTTTCGCGAATGGAGCGAACAATAAAACGTTTTATAAATCTCATTCCTTGCAACCACCCAATCACAGTAACTGTTGATCACCTGACCTCTACTTCCACGTCACCCATGAAGTTTGCTGGTGTATCTTTGCGTCCTAGCACAAGCATTTCGTTTTCGCGCCTTTTTTACCGGACGCCCGGTCCTTTCTTACTTCGGTAGTTCTTCTCGCAGTCAAGTAGGAGGGGTACGAGTTCCACCTAAGGCCTCCCCGATGGCCATGTCGACCTCCGTGGCGGACTGGTTAGCACGGCGCGCTACGACGCCAGGGGTTCCGGGTTCGAGTCCCGGGTAAGGCACGGGTATTTGTGTTTGTCCAAATGAGAAAAACTGAAAATGGAGAATAACCGAGAAATGAAAATCTTGAGAATATACTGAAAAACGGGGGATACTTCCGGTGAGGGGTTTTCCTTAAAAAATGGCGTAGTGGTTGCTTCGTCGCCTTGTAATCAAGGGGTCCCGGGTTCGATACTCGGTGGAGGCATTTCGTGGTTTGGATTTCACTTTAAACTGTAGGTCCAGTCCCGATTAGCCTTATTGTGCATAAAGCGGACTTAAAACACCAACTCAAACAAACGAGTTCCACTTGCACCAAAAGCAAGCATACAGTCAAGAAGTTTAAATATCGTATGTCTTCATGTCGTTACCCAGTCTCAAACGCAGGATAAAAAAAAAACACGATTAAGAAAAAGAAATGAACCAATGTTCTCGAGGCCGAGTTGGGAGAACTATATTATGGTAAATAATCATATTGTAGTCACGGACACTTCTGTGTTGTAGCAACACTATTGACTTTCAATGGAATCATTACTACCCAGAAGTGTCCGTTACTGTACAACCCTAAACTGATGTTGTGTCACATTTTGTTGGTATGTCGACTAAGAAACTCTCATAACATGTCGCAATAAAACAAGTGGCTTCACCAAACTGAGGTGGAGGCGAACAAACCATTATTCTGCACTGTTATCTCAAGAGTCCGATATTAGCAACAGAGGGAGACATTTCTTAGTCACAAGAAATATTTTCAATTCACTACTTATAAAAAGTATATGGTGTCGTCTTGGCAGAACGAATTGACCTGACTACAAAAGCACAAGAAGCTAACTGTCTCGATTATTGCGATCATACGGTCTAGTTTTATTATTGTGTGTAGTTTTACCAACTAACCTAGAAAGAAACAGTTTGGTTCGACGTATACACGGAACATTTCCAACTAATGGCAGCACAAAACATGTCGCTACTAATACACAGCGACGAAGTGCAATAAGCCTACGATCACAAAATGAACAATCTCTATTTTATGGTGGTATTTTAAGACTTTAGATTTCAATGTCGTTGGAAAGGTGTAGAGTGCTTAACACAAAAAATACTAATAAATAATATGAATGTGAAACATGCAAGGGTAAAGTAAAGTGCATTACAGCGTTGCATGGATGTAGTCGTAAGAAGCCACATATTATATCTCACTTAATGTCCCACTATTTTGGAACATTTCTTGATTTAAGGCAGTTATTTGGAAAATATTGTCCGTCGACGAAGCTGCTATGCCTGCAGTCATCTGTAGAAGACAGAAAATCTCAGTCCGGATACGAGTGCATCAGCTCAATCTATGGCGTAAACTCGTTCCGACTTTTGTAATTGTTAATCGGCCCAGATTTGAAAGCACCACTGACGCAAGGCCTCTTGTTGAGTGAGCGTGTCATCCGTTTCTTTTCCTACCTACTAATTTATGATGGCGGGCCATCAGCAAAAAGTGCATAATTTTAAAGAGTGGGAAGTTGCATGAACGTTTACTATACAGGGTGTCGCAAAACTCTTTCAACAACGCTTGGGAGCTGGTAGATATCATAAAAACAAGTAACTTTTCCCTATAAAGTTTACCTCGAAAGCGCTTATCCTGTACGTATGCAACCCAACACAGCAAACGCTTGCTCTGACATAACTAGCAGAGGCGTGGCAGGGTTGCCACTAGCGTTCCTCGTTAAGAGATTGATTGATTGATTGATTTAGTTTATTTTACTTCGCGTTTTGTGCCTCTTGGCTAATTTGCGAAGATGGGGATGAGTGATGAAATGATGAATTTGATGAATGGACATTCACAAACAACCAAGCCCGACCGGGATTCGAACCCGGGACCCTTGGCATCGCAGCGCGATGTGCTAACCACTCGGCCACAGGGTCGGGCCCTTGTTAAGAGAGACGACTTAAAAACAACAACTTGGGAGTCTTGCTTGAGCAAAATCCAAAACATTAATGATACTTGCGATGTTGTAAGAAGGATTCACAGTATTTATAAACTGACCAAAACAAATAATGGGCAGACTGAAATTCAAGATTACTCATTCTAAAATATCTCCATAATTGATTGATTGATTTGGTTTATTTTAATTCCCTTTTATGCTACCTTTGGCTAATCGCGAAGATGAGGATGATATGAAATAACAAATGACACCAATGTCTAGACCAGGATTTAAACCCGAGACACCTGGCGCCGTAGCGAGCTGTGCTAACCACATCACCACGGAGTGTTTCGTACATCATGCAATATCAACAATTGCAAGGGACACGTGTTATAGGCGAAATCCACGAACGAACAAATGTATAGGGGTTAGAGCTGGCGCTCTCCCATTGTGGAAAGACCGCAAGGTGAATGCAACGCGGTCCTGAAAACTCGCCCTTCTGGCGTATGACGTCATCTGAGATACACAGGTGGGAAAGAAGTAAAGTTTGTTTAACAAAACAACAGTATTTCATGAACTTTAGAATATTTTGAGGGAATATTTAAGAAAGTATACATCTTCTGAAGTAAAAAATAAACAAACTAAAATATTTTTTGTATAGTATGATTTCTATCAGTTAGTCGTTAAACTTCCACCTTGCAGTGAAAAGTATTCTTTAATAATTAGGCTATCTGATTTCCATCAACCTAGCGTGCAGCATTCTTCTGTGCTTTTTATTGGGTCATATGTACAGGTAGATATCTCGGTGGTCGAGCGTGTTGAGTGGTATACAGGTAACCTACGTAGCGAGGGATCCGGGTTCGATTCCCTGTGGCTGGTGTAAGGTGTGACTTTCGTGAAGGGTAGAAATTCCACGTGCCAAAGGCCTGGGCCGCATTCTGCAGAATTACGAGGCTCTGGAGCCCAGACACACAGGCAGCATAATCCTTTGCTTTGTGTTGACATGTTTGCCCTGCGGACCACAGCAGTTCTAGTATTTGTCTCGATTGTAATCACTGGCGTAGGCAGAAGAGGGGGAGGCTTGAAGGGACTAGAAGCACCCCGAAATTTTGAGAAAAATCAACATTTTCAAATAAAGCAGTGAGAACTCGGTTGGAAACCCAAGTGAGTGCTAAATGCAATGGCCAATGTGCTGACGTGTCCGTAATTTAAATAAATCAATCAAGTATGTTCAAGTTCTGGCCTGGGTATGAGTGTACCTCTGTAACTGTAACTCATAATTCACCTTTGTCGTCGCCAATAGTGGCTGAAAACATATGTAAATTAAAGAACACAAACACGCTGTTGCAATTCTGACCACCTCTCTTACATTGAAGCAATTTTTTAATCTTTTCTCCAGGCCAGTGCTTCTCAACACCACTGTTATGTACTACTTGGTTAGTAGAGGTAGAATGAGAATGAAATACCGGCAGTTTCATTTTTAGTGTTTAGAAGAAAGTTACAAAATTCAGAACTAAATTATAATATTTAGAACTAATTTGTAATATTTGAAACTATATCAACTCTTTTGGTTTATGAATAATTTGTGTCTTATAAATATATGAATATTAATTTATGAATAATGAATAAAATACGCAAATAAAAAGGTTGATTTAGTTCTAAATATTATAATTTAGTTCTAAATATTGTAACTTAGTTCTAAACACTAAGAAAAAATCTGTCGGTACCTCACTCTACGTCTTCTCTGGTTTTCTGGGGTAACACATACAAACACATACATAAGGAGAGAGGAAAACCCGTTTGTGCCTTATTTACTAAAGTTGCCTCTACGTTCAATAGGCTCTAGGTTTAGCCCCCCACCTCAAATGAAACCACAGGCATGCTGCTGTACCACTTTTTTCAAATTCGTAAGGCAAAAGTATTAGGAATTATCACTGCTTTCTGTAGCTTCAAATTATTTGGGGGGTGGAATCAAATTATTAAATTGGAATGCACTAGAGGGGTTGAAAGTGAAAAATAATTTTGCATGTGAAACAGTGTGAGTTGCGCAAGAAATTGCAAGATATATAGCCTAGTCATTAATAATGTAAAACATTTTAAACGCTGATTTATAAAATTAGCAGGTAGATCTGCACATAAACATTTTTAATATATCAAATAAGCAATATTTGATCAAAATAAGAGTTATGAGACTGGAAACGGAATGAAGAGACAATTATTGAATTCAATATTTTGGAAAATTTTACCTTCTGTCTTTTAAACGTTCTACGAAATTTTCCTTCGTAGTAGCAATTTTCTTCTGAGTACAGGTTACCATTAGCAAGATATTTTGAATGAACTAACAATAACATCCAAAAAGTTTAAAATTCTTTCTCCTCAGTCGATTTGATTATTGAGACAACTATTATTTTCCGAGGTAAAATTAGTTTAAGTTTTCCATGAACTTTAAATTTTCAATCGAATTTTTCCAGTTTCTGAAATCTCTAACACCATATTTGAGGCTGGTTTAGGACTCCTATTTACATACTCCCACACAGAGTGAGAGAGGGAGCTGATATGCACTGCATGGTGCCTTCAGGTCGGCAGTTACGGAAAGATTTTCAACATATCAAGCAACAACTGTCACCATTGAATCTAGACTTGCAAGTAATTATTTTGCTCACACTTTTTCATTTGTTCCCTTGTTTAATGAAATCAATAAATACTGTTCAATATTTACTTATGAATAGCACGCGAAAGTTCATGTCATCTTACACAATGTTATGATTCTTAATTTAGAGCCAGTATATTTTCCTAAGTTTCTATATTCTTTCCGTAAAGTGAAACGGAAGTTTTCAGTACAGAAATAAATATATTGTTCGTCGTTGCCTTGTAAATTAGGGGTCCCAGGTTCGACGGGTTCGATACCAGGTGGAGGCACATAGTTGTTGGGATACCACTTTAAACTGTAGGTCGAGTCTCGATTGGCTTTACTGTGCATAAAACAGACTTTAAAACACCAAATCAATCAATATACTGTAAAATCAATAAATGTAAATCATATTCTTAGTTCTTAAATTCTTATTTATATTTTATTGCTCGAACAAATTAACATTGCTCAAACAATTACATTACATTTACATGTAAATGTAACGTAATCGTCTATTTCGAGTGTTATTGTCGATTTGTAGTACCTGAAAAGTTTCAAAAGATGAACAGAATAGTGTGTTAACTAACTGCTACGATCCTAGCTGTAGTTCAATACCAATTCAGGATAACAAAACTGTTGGAAAACAAACTTTGTATCGAAACTTTCCAGGATTTATCCATGCTCTTAAGCAGCGTTTACACCGGGGTTGCTCACACATGTTACCAGCAAATGTCGTTAATATTTCGAAAAACGCTTGTGAATTTCCTATCAACATCTCATGTTTTCAACAGATTTCCCGTGTTGGAAACAGAAATGTTGTTATCCACTAGAAGTCGCTACAGATCAAAGGGCACTTCCCCTACAATTAGCTCCTGTCCGCAGTGAAGGTCTCACCCAGAATCTTAGGTCTTATCTGTTTCGACAAAATGACACATGCTGCCACAGAGAGTACAACGTCCTCCACGGTCGGCATCTTGCAGCCAAAATGTTAACAAAAGTAAAGTGAAAGTAGTGTTATGGCTACCAACATTTTGACAACATCTGTTGTTAACCGTGTTGGTAACAAAAAGTTCATAACGTTTGCAGGGAACATTCGGTGTAAACGCGGCTATATCCATCCCGTCCCCCTTTCTCCGTAACGGTTGCCATTTGACAGACACTCTTTATTCCTCGAACCCCTACACATGCAGGATCTTCTGTGGCTAAAATTTATACACGCACGTTGCATAACTCCACTATCGTGGTTTTTGAGAAAAGAATTGTTGTAGAAAGGACGTTAAAATTCCCGTGATGAGAGTATTGATCGAGGCAGAAACTGTAGTTGAACCTGATACGCTTTGTTATGGTTAGGCCTAGTGGCCGTAGCGGTTAAAAAGTTGGGTGATTTGTTAATTACAAAGAAAAAATGTTTTTCCTACTTTTGTAAAGCGCCGAGATCATGCTTTTTTACTAGAAAATGTCTGTGTTCCTTGTAACTATTCTTTTCTATTCAAACTTACGTAGTTGTGGAGCAAAAAACTGTGCATGATGACTAATTGCGACTTAAATATAGGGAGAAATGCAGAGCTCATCCTCATATTCGCGATTAGTCAAAAGTGACAGAAAAGAAAAGTGAACTACACCAAAACAATCAATAATGTCCAATTACCATCCTTTTCTTCGTTATTTAGTTAACGATACGATACGCAGTCTCAAGGTCATGTTTCATGATGCCGGGGAAAAGATATTCAGCTTCTGAAATGTCACTTAAACACGTGGGTGATAGAATTAAAAACTATACGCTCCCCTATCCCTTCCCCTCACACACATATGCAAGCGCAGACTAATTTATTTGGGAGTGTTAAGGAGTGTTTCAGTAGCCTATCTGGACAATGTTACCTTAATTGTCATACGTTCATTTCCCCCTTTCACAGAAACCATTTTACCTTGTGGTTTATGGGTATGCATAATCACCTTAGCACAGGTTATTATTGCTATTATTGTGACGGTATTTATACTATTTATATGTGCCGCCACTGAAAATCGAGTCCGAGACATCTTGATTACGGTGACTGCTATATCAGTTTTGCAACCCCCCCCCCTCGCTGAGGAACTCATTAATGAGGCTATATATAAAACCAGTAGCGTAATTTCTCGTGCAGTTTGTAGTACGCTAAATATTTACACATAAAGAAATCTAATTAGAATTCAGTAACACAATTGTTATGCAAGAAAAGCTGCATGCTATGTCGAATAAATTGAATAAGAAGAATATACAGTCGAAATTACCTTGTACTTCGCCAAAATGTGTGTCTTGGAGTCTGACCCTGAACTGTATTTATCAGACTAACGAGTGTCTGGTGCCTGGGTTGTGTCGTCCATATAGGTTTGTGATTGTCACTTCATCAATCTGATCGTATTACCATTCACCCTCATCTTCGCAATTATCGTCAATGAATATTTGAAAGAAGCGCTGATCCAGAAACTGTCTGTTTTCATTTCTTCAGCTTTGGTTTCAAGTTTGGTCCTGAAAATTGGTTAACTCGGATTTGCGACCAGCCAAAGGGATGGCCTTTTTCCTCTGACCCATTTCTCTCAAGAACTTTAATAAATAGTCGGGCTGTTTGCTTTGCTTTATATCCAGTGTAAGCTTCATATCCAGTGTAAACTTACTTTTCTCGGGGGCCACATATCTTCGCTTACCTAGGAACCTTTGAATCCTTTATTAAATCTGTTTACAATTTTAAATCTCCTCTCCTTGCCTTCTTTCGTTTATATTTGAATTAAACTTTCAATTTTACTTCCAGGTTATTAGTTCTTACTAGTGTTGGGCAATATATAGTCACGATATTTTAGAACATATATCGTGTCAGCGATATATCGTCACGGCATTTGGCGATATACCATTTGCCTCCCCCCAATAAATCAAGATTACATTCTGATCTACCAGCAGCCTCTTACGGTTAACAACATTTTACTGTAGTATGCAATTTTAGACTAAATATTTGGTCAAAATTGCCTGTTTTACCCTCAATTTTGCAAAAAAATATTTCTTGCTTGCTTCGATTGTAATATAAACATTTCTACACGTCACATTATTTTGAAAGAATTTGCGACCTATTCAATTAAAATGTTTCCTATATAGCTATTTCTATTTTGGTTATTTTACGATTGCGGAAAACACAAAAAAAGCGGCATTTTATTTGGTTCTCACGAGGAAAAGAAATTGAAGGCATAATTGAAAAAAATAGTTATTATAGCTTAATTCACAATTCAATAACTTAACTGGCTAATTTTTAATTCGAGAGCAAACTCGAGTAGCCATAATTTTGAATTGGACGGTAGTTCGGCGGAATCTTTCTTTATTGTTTCATTTATGACGCAGTGTTTGTGCAAGAGATCGTGATGATTAGATATAATGAGATATCGCTGTTCGGGAACAGCACATGTTAACGGCTTGTAAAGCAATCGCCTGTTCTCTGTCCCCTTAGCACATTTTAAGTCTTAGCGCCTTTCAACTCATTCAGAAAAGTGTCATGATGTTTTAACTTGATATATAAATAGCAGATATTAACATACTAATTAGTTTAATAATTTAAATGAATAATAGAAATATGGGTACACATAACACGTACGCAAAATTAAAAAGTATTTAATAAATTGTGTTTCAAATCGGAGAAACTTGAATTCAATTTATCATCATAATTATTTTCTTTCTTTCACTTTCCGATCTCGGAATGTAGTCTTGAGGCTTGGGCCCCCTTCTTTCGCAGTGCGGTGTGTGCGAAGTCACCTATACCACTAACACTGCGTATATTTTTCGGGCGAAGAGAGACAGCATAGAATTGTTGCAGTAATCAGGTCATCTTATCATATTATGCCCTATAACTCCACAGTCCACACTCCCGTGATATTGAGTCATGGCGCAATGCACAGGGAACAGCTGTACTTTACTGCATAGACAGGTCCCTAGCTTCCCCCTTCCCTGCATTGAGGGAGCTGCTGCTATGCCACTTGTCATCCCTGAAACATACTTTGTTCTTTTTTATGTCTTATATTTTGTTCAGTTATAAGACCACGAAATGATTCCTTGTTCAAAAGGGACGTGGGGGGGGGGGGGGGGTTATGGACTGTTAGGTTAATTTGTGCAGTTATGGACAGTACGAAGCTTTGTCGTTGGCCAGGCCACTGTTTTTTAGAAGTCATTTGTATTTGATATTTATTATTTATTTTACGTCTCTTTTCTTCCATTTTTGGCAATTCACGACGATGAATCTTGATTATGTTAAATGGATGAAGAGAGACTCGTAAAACAGCCTCGTCCAGGCTGACCGGACTCGAACCCGGAGTGTATGATCACCCAACGCACTCAACAACAGAGTCGAACTTTTATAAATGGGGGAATTCATCTTTTCGCACCATATTTCTCAGGAAATTACGTTACGACTATGCGTCAATCAGTGAGTGAAAATATGAATATATATTAATAATAAGTTGAGATAGGATTATTTGTGTGTAAAATATTTGTGTTGACGTAAGAAAGTGAAGAGAAAAAGCTGTATAATTTGATCGGGTGAACAGTAGGGTGGAGTGAAAAAACTTTTATTTTCATTTTTATAAGCTACACTAGGGAAAATGTGCCATTTGTCCATAGTAAGAATCCTGCAAAATCATATTATTTTCTGTCAACTCCTTGATCGCCCTTCACCTTATTGAAATAATTGGCATTTTAACCCTTTGTATGACTTTGTAGCCTAATTCAGTTTGATTTCAGCATGGCTTATTAAGTAGCGAATCTAAGCGAGCTACTTATTGAAAAGGTTTTGGCCATCTTAAGCTTACCCATACATTGTATGGGGATATCCTGAGGATAACATTATGTCCCCAGGATATCCCACGGACATCCTGGGGATAGCGTGTGTTGTATAGTAGGGTGGAGTGAAAATTTTAATTTTTTTATTTTTAGAAGCTAGACTATGGAAAATGTGCCATTTGCCCTATAGCTTACCTATACAACACACGTTATCCCCAGGATGTCCTTGGGATATCCTGGGGACATCATGTTATCCTCAGGATATCCCCATCCCCAGAACTTCCATTTTCAGAGAGATGGCAGTTACAAGAGATATTTGGCGCTCCACGAAACCTACCGACCAATACTCTGACGAACTACACCGATCTCATGAAAAAATATATTCAACTGCGACCAGACCTGAGGACGGACAATGGAAAATACCCATCATTTTTGGACATATCTCACAAACTGTGCTATGAAGTCGAGGAGATCTGGGAAAGGGCCTCACTTCCAACAGTAACTCACGCACAAGCGATTGAAAAACTCAGATGGTTCCACGACAATACAACACAATCCTAAAAGTCTACAAAGGGAAAAAGGATCAACCCAACTAACAACGGTGACTCTCGGACTTTCGCGACAGAGGTACAATCTGTTTGATCTCAGCAAATGCAAGTGCTTCGACATGGTTTCAAACTGCAAATGCGCGAAAGAATTCAAAGTTCCGGCAAAGGAACGTCATTTCCTTGAAGACCAGAGAGGACTTAAAAAAGATGATAATCAGCAGTATAGATCAAGAGGAGACGTCAAAAATGAAGAAGAAAGCTGAAAGAGAGGAAGCCAATCTCGAACGAATGAAGAAGCAGAGGACCGTTGAGAGTAAAGGTCAAGCCGATTCTGCCGATAGTGCCGAGGATGACACGCACCCGTCGGTCAGTGCCACTGGCGATGAGTACATTCCAGATACAGAATTAGTCAAGACTAAGCCAAAGCAGAATCGCCAATGTAAGAAAATGACAATCTCTCTACCTTCACTCACTAAAGCTTGCAATCGGATCCGAGTCTCGGATGGATCGGCTGCTGTATTAGCAACATCAGTTCTGCATGATCTTGGTCTCGTGTCGCCAATCGACCGAACTAAAGTAATCTATCGAAGCAAGATCCGCCGAGAACACAGCAAAACTCGTAAGGAACTCCAGCAGAATGATGACCAGTTTCACCACACTCACACTGGCATAATGCAGTATTCTTTGATGGCCACAAGGATCAAACTTTGACACAAGGTCTCGGCGACGACAACATGTAACACAGAAAAACCCTCACGGAAGAACACATAAGCATCATCACAGAGCCTGGATCTTCGTACTTCAGCCACACGACTCCGCCATCAATCTCCAGCAAAGACATAGCTGAGTCAATAGTCGCTACTTTCAAAGAGAGGAATGCGCAGACAGAGAACATTAAAGTTGCAAGGTGTCACGGCACAAATGTGAACACGAGACACACAGCGGGCGTTATCTTCCGACTGGAAGAAACCTTGGAGCGTCCTCTGCAGTGGCTGGTATGTCTGCTCCATGCCAATGATCTGCCCCTGCGCCATCTATTCCAGGCACTCGATGGCACGACTACAGGCCCGCACGGATTCTGTGGAGATATCGGAAAGCGGCTAGTGACATGTAGCGAACAACCTGTCTCCTCATTTGCACCAGTGCAGCTGACCGAGCAACTGTCCAATGTTGACCCGAAGGAGTTGAGCACAGATCAGCGCTATCTACTGGAAACGTGCAATAGTATCGGCAAAGGTGAATGTAGCATCAATCTGGCAATGCGAAACCCAGGTTGCCTGAATCACTCACGATGGATAACGACAGCCAATCGAATCCTCCGATTATATGTAAGCGACATGGAACCGTCAGAGAATCTGAAAAAGCTGGTGACGTTCATCATTCGCGTATATGCTCCAACGTGGTTCGCCGTAAAAGCCCACTGGTGACGCAAAGATGGAGCTAGGCACCTTCACCAGATGCTCGTCAAGTGACGATACCTCACTAAGCACAAGAAGATAGTTGACCCCGTCATTCATCGCAATGCATACTTCGCTCACCCGGAGAATCTGCTCCTGGCCATGATGACGGACCATCGGCCACACATACGTGAGCTGGTCCGGCGACGAGTTATGAAGGCCAGAGCTGCAGCAGACCCCAGTGGACACATACGGAGGTTTAAGGTTCCCGCAAAACTCAACTTCGACGCTGTGGAATACTTCGACATGATCGACTGGGCCATCTGCCCTATCTCGGACCCTCCCGTAATCAAGGCAATGACTGACACTGAGCTCAGGGATCTCATCACGACGGTGGTGACTCCAACTCTCACCTTCTCAAATTCCCCAACCACACACAGGCTGTGGAAAGACACGTGAAGATTGTGACCGAAGTGGCGAAAGCTGTTTGTGGACAGAAATTGCGAGATCGCTTCATCCGTGCACGCATCGCTTCTAGACAGCTAATGCCGACGTTCGAGTCGAAACGTGACTTCTCTCACTTCACCTTGTAACTGTTTGTGGCATTTGATTGCATCAACTGAGTTTTAAGGTGACTAAACTGACTAATAGTCACTATTGACTGACTATATCGTTATATCGTTGTAATGTCGCTTAGTATTGCAAAATAAAAGGTTGCGAAGGGCGATCAAAATATTGTTCAAAAGTCTTGAAATTTTTACACAGTGTTCTATTGATCTATTGGCACCTTTTGACATATCTAGCTAATTGAAATTCAAAAAAATAATTTTTTAGCCCATTTTCACTCCACCCTAGTGAACAGGCTCTTTCGTTGCAGCTGTAAGGGATTAAGGGATTAGCGAGCTACCGATAAGTAGGTCAGTGGTACAAACATTGTTCGAACGTCGATCTCTCCTTCTCAGGACGAAGCAGCTGAAATAGGCTGGAATAAAATACTTGAGTGATGCGGCAATGAACTTTCTTATGAGGGAGCAATATAATGTAGTTGTTTTTTTTTTATGTGGTACCATATAGGCAAAAGTAGAATAAAAAATTTGACATGTTGTATCATAATGTGGAGGAAAGTAAACGAACCATGAAAGAAATGAGCGTCCGGCTGGAATATAAATTGGATAAGTAAGAAATTAAAGTATATTAATTGAAAGAGTAATGTAGTTTAATGTAGAAAGATAGGTCCAATGTTCCATTTGTAACATTTTGACTATCTACTCCGTCCACAGTCAACCACCGGTCACAGGTCTTCTTGTACTGCATTTGACATGTTTAACTCAATGTAGTTCGGCGAAAAGAAAAAAAGAAGCAAGCACTTCTTATCGCTATCTTGCAGGAGGGCGAGGGACAGAGCAGAAACGTTTTTAATCCTCTTAGCTTCTTACAGAAGGCCTGATTTTCCTGCATTTACTTGGGCCTCTCCGATGGCGCAGTGGTAGCGTGGTCGCCTTGTAATCAAGGGGCCCCGAGTTCGATACCGGATGGAGACACACAGTATTTCGGGTTTAAACTTTAGGTCCAGTCCCGATTTGCTTTACTGTGCATAAAGTGGACTTAAAACACCAAATCAATCAATCCTGCATTTACTTGAAAGGCAAAAACGTATCAGCAGCAAAGGAAGTGAATTATCCGATGTATGATTAGACGTCGAACTCCGCCTAAAAGAAGTAGATATAATGATTTTGATTTTGATGTTAGAGCTTGAGCAAGATGAGAAATTCACTGGCGCTGTTGCAAAATTGTCAACTGTAAGGGAGTTGCCAGAGCCTGCTTGACGCAATGAGCTCTTTACCATGTAATCCTGCCTCTGCGTTGCCAAAATGTTCAGCATTTTTCAACGGATGGTCGTCACCTTTATTCAGTACTAAACAGTATAATCATGAAGCTTACGCATCTTAAGTAGAGATGTGATATTTATCGTTGTTGAAGCCTTTGTCGACGAAACATTGATGGAAACTGGCGACGTCTCGATACTCGGGTGAAGGCTGTACGGAAGGGAGGAAAAAAACAATTGACTGTCAGTAACAGACATATTTTGGATCCATCGCAAAACATTACTTAATGTGCCTTCAATGTAAAACACACGTAATTGTGAACTGAAATGCAAAACTTTTACTGCTACTAAGTTTCTTCACTGTATGTATGTTGTTTGTGTGTGATTTGATTTTGTTATTTTGCATCGCTTTGCTATCACTTTTGGCTAATCGCAACGATGAAGATGAGTGATGATACGATGAAATTACGAAATTGATGCAGGAACACTCACAAAGAAAACATATGTCGTTACCATTGGCGTCGTAAACTCTCCTAACCACTCCGTACGGAGGTCGGCATATCTGTGGATCTTTTTTACGTAAGTTTTTAAGTCCACTTTTATGCACAGATAGGTTAAACGGGACTGGACCTACAATTTTAAAATAAAATCCGAACCACTATGTCCCTTTACCGGATATCGAACATGGTATATACCTATAGAGACGAAAGTAGAATTGTAAAGGTAGAGTTTTGCAAAATAATGTGCAGATGAAACTTTCCATAAGTCACTTACGACAGATGTTTAAATATACAATTCAGCTGGAAATGGTGGACCAATAACTGGTTCATAATATCTCTACATTTGCGCACTTTTAATTTCAATTTGTCAAGTTTTGGGCTGGGTATGCAGTTCTGGTTTTGTTGTATCCACGGGATTTTCGTCCTTTGCTCCGCCTGTCTGTCACAATTACAAGTATTATACATTCATTGGACAAACCATTCGTTATATTAATACTATGCACGTTCTCTCCAATAACCAAGTACGAAAGTTAACTTTTGCATTTCAAACCCCCTCAACCTTTGGCTCAGGGCGGTTAACAATTTGAAATAAGACATTCTTACTTTTGTTTGTTTGCTTGTCCTTGTAAATACAAGATTTAAAAAAATATTTGTAAAATAATAATAAATTTAAAAAAAACTGGGAACGAAATGTTCGATCACAGGCCAGTTTCATAAGTAAAGCGTCAAAGAAAGGCAAACGCTATCTGGTAGGTATTGTCTTTGTTTTGATTCATAGTTCTTTACTTTGCTATCTCATTGTTGTTAACTTTAGCGAAAGGGAAAACTATTTCACTTTGCAAATGAGCAATTCATAAATAATCTCTAATAATAATCGTCATGTTATATCGCATGACTAATTATTTTGTTAGACCTTGCTTGTAGCCTGGAGCGAAAATTAGATACCGGTCAAAATAATTCTTACGCACTACTCTGGCAGCCCGATGAGTGGAAGAAGGGGAACGACTTGACGATTACTGCAGCAGATAACACTCACTTGTGCAAGCAGTAGAAGAACTCTGCCGTTGAAACCATTTGTACAGTCACTGGCACTTCTGGGTTGTAATTATCCAACTGAAAGTCAATGAAATCGTTACAACCCAGAACTGTTAGTGACTTGTCATGATGCAACAAAAGACAAGTACAAAGGCATGCTTTTCTAGGATTCGAACCCTGAAACGTTACCCTTGCGTTCTACACGTAAACAAAGACGGACTAGAAGTAAAATCTAGATCTAGCATTTTTGTTTTTCAGAGTGTCCAGTATTTGACGAAGAGAAACATTCCTGTTTTAATTTTTTATTGAAGTTTGTTATGAGGAGAGCGTATAAGCAGCAGATCTTTGGCTGCGACTAATGCTAATTCCGTGTTAAAGAAAGGAACATGCTAGTATTAAATTCTGTGAAGTTAGGTATTTTTTTCGTGTTAGTGTAGTATTTTTTTTGTCCCTAAGTAACTTGGAGTTATGAATTATAATTTGGCTGTTATATCTGTAGGACCTCCCCGATGGTGTAGGAGGAACGTCCTTGCCTTGTAATCAAGGGTCCTGTGTTCGATGGAGACACATTGTGTTATGATTTAACTTTAAATTGTAGGTCCACAATGACTAGCGTATTTATATATAAAGTGGGTTTGAAATAAAGCTCAAGTCAATTTAACTCACCTGATTCATCTAACCTATTAAGCACAAAACATTAACAACATTTAGGACAGCTGTATTATTCGTAAATCCTCGTAACTTCTTCTTCTCTTAAATTTTACAATTATTTTACACTTCTTCTTACAATCCAGTAATATAGTATTTTTCCCAGTGCTGACATTTTTCTGTACATATATTAATAGTGGATAAAGAAAGCTGTCACTTTATAATCAAGCTTTGTAAGCAAGTGGTCCCTAATTGGATGTCAGGTGGAGGCACATAGTCCGAATCCCATCCAGTCCCGATTAGTTTATCTGTTTAAAAAGCGGACTTGCAACAAATCTTTAGCTTTTTACCTGAGCAGTAAGTTGTTGATCTGAAATAATTCTACACACGTTTATGTAGTTTATTTATTTGTATTAACATCATTAGAATTAAATGCAAAATTAACATTAAAAGTTTTCCTTCTAAATGCTTTGAATTCAAAGCTTTATTCTTCCATAGCATTTGAGCTTCAGAGGGAAGCAGGCATGAGAAGAACGCTTGGCACCTCGAAGTCTGGACAAGACTCCGCGAAGATTAGGGATGAACAAGCGAAAATAACTAACAATTATACAAACACAAAATTAGATTTATTCAATTACTTTAATTTTGTTACTTCCAGTTTCCAAATGCAGCAGTAGGCAAGTTGTCCATCATTGTGAATATTATGCACATTGTTGTATGCAACAAAAAACGAGGATTGAAAGAAAAGCTCTAAGAAAACCGAACACAATATCAGAATGTCAAATAACAGGCACACAGTAGTGATAAGAGAGATGGGAGAAGATAATGTAACGCAACGTGCACACGTCGCGAAAATTGGCTGCTAAGGCCTAAGAGCCTTAAACTTGCCCTCCTAACCTAACAACGTAGGCAGTATTAGAATTATAATTGTAAAAAATATATACCTGCTAGTTACTTAGGAGTGTTAAGTTTGATGCAGTAAGCAAATTTTATCATCACTTGATCCCGAGCGGCGTTCACCGACAAGAAAACATAGACCGGATCTATTTAGTGCCCACATCAGTGAATTTCGAGTTCAAATTTTGTCATTGTTGACGTGCATTTTGTCTATTTCGTATTTTTTTTTTTTAAAAAAAAAAAACGACACTGTATAAAATCTCAGGAGCTTAGAGACGACCTTCGCGGGGGCGGCTGCTATGCCACTGTCATAAAGGAAAGAAATCGCTATCTTCAACTCAAGGTTTTTTCCTTCCCCAAAGTTTCCTGGTGGGGACCATTACCAAAGGTACAGTAGTTATGGGACCGCGTAGAGTCCGATAAATCAATTGATTGGAAAAGATCGATCAAAGATCAATTGATGATGTAGTTGTGTGGGCAAGCAAGGGGTATTGTTGTTCGCGATGACGTCATAAAATGGGCGTGGCTTAATTTTGCGAGGAGCGTTTTGATTGGTTGGAAAAGTATTCGGGTTTTTCCCGCGGCGTCTGAAAACAGATGGCGTTGATGATTCTGAAATTCTGGGAATTTGGGTTGGGGAGATTCTCGGAAGTTCCAGATGGCGTTGATGAGACTTTTAAGTGGTGCGGTGAATGTTAAGTGCCTTTTCTTGGAAAATGGGGTTTGTCGAGTGTTGCTTCGAGGAAATTTTGTGAGAATTGATGGATGTGGTTTGGGTAATGGGTTTGGAATGGTAATTGCTTTTGCATTTCTGAAATTCTGAGAATTGGGGTACGTGTTCTTGTTGTCTGAAGACAGATGGCGTTGATGATTCTGAAATTCTGGGAAATTGGGTACGTGTTTTTGTTGTTTGAAGAGAGATGGCGTTGATGAGTCATTCCGGGGAAGGTGGTGTTTTTCTCGGGCGGCCGTTGATGAGTTTGAAATTCCTGGAATTGGGTGTGGTCTGAAAAACATGTCCTGGCATGTTTTAGATTTAACCTTCCGGGGTGACTGTTTGAAGTATGTTTAACTGAAATCGTGACGTAGAAAAAAGAAGGTATAAATAGAAGGGATACAGGATAATAGTATCATGTGAGGATGGATGTGTGCGGTACAAGACTGTCTGATAATGGTGTGAATTTCTACGAGGTTAGCTACGAGGAGTTCTGGGAACTTGTTCGATCTTGCGGCGACCAGGACAACGATCCAACGGCCCTGCATCGGGTGTTGAGTTATTTCCCGTTTATGTATGTAGCGATACCTGAATCTCCCTGGTGTGGATGTTACCTGTTCGACGGATTAGGAAAAGGAGTCCATCATCACTGCGAGACGTTGAAGGAGATAGAAGAGAGGAAAAGAAGAGCGGACGAGAGAACAGGATTTCCAGGTCACGGGTGTATGTGCGAACTACGTCGCAGGAAGGAAGAGGACAAGATCGGTGAAGCTTTGAAGCAGAGAGTGAAAGAGTGGCTTTCATTGCTGGCAGACAGAAATTCCTTGTGGTGTTCTGGCTGTGATCGTCCTTTGTTACGTAAATTAGAAGGACATCCCTGTTTCCCTGTGGTTCCTGCAGAAGGTTTCGGCGTCCGCAGACGTCTGTTCCCCGACGATCTTCAGGTTGTTCCTTTATCGCCGATACCTGGGACGCCGTCACCTACAGTATCCGATTACTTTACCTTTTATGACGTATGAGAGTGTTTACTCACCACGTCTGCTGGACTCACGCCGAGCCGTATGTTATCAATTACGTATCAGTGAATTCGAGATACAGAACATACAGAAAGTGGCCTATAGGATTACGTCAGACTCCGGAAGAATTAGTGACTGCAGGATTTTACTATTCAGGCTTTAGCGACAGAGTATTATGTTTTCATTGTTCGTACGGACTCTGCGATTGGACATCCAAAGATTGCCCGATTCTAGGACATTACATGTTGGTACCCCAGTGTCCTTTTATACAGAGTGTTGCGGCGTTACACCGTAACTCCAAGAGCTGCAAGTATTGCGACAGTATAGAGACTCCTGAGAAAACGTCCGATAAACCTAGTGTGGATTCTGTGTGCAAAATATGTTTTCAGAATCCTAGCAGTGTTGTAATTCTCCCGTGTCGACATTTTGTTTCCTGCGGATCCTGTGCTTCCCAATTGGACAAGTGCGCCGTATGCCGGGGTAGCATTGAAGATACGTTGACAGTTTTCACCTGATGCCCAAAATGGATGTCTGTTTTTTGGACGTTCAAGGTCTTCGAGGAGCAGGAGGAGAATTTGTGTGGAAAGAAGTCGGAATTTTAAAATTTCCTTTTGACAATGCATTTGACTGTTTAGTGAAATCTCCATATGGTTTACGCTTTTTGAGTGAAAAGTATCGCCGAGTGAATTACTGGCTCTGTAACAACAAACACGGCCTCAACTGGGGAGATGGATGGCTACCGTATGAGAAATTAGGAGATTTGTTATATGTTGTGCTTGTAAATCAAACAGTGTACGTCAAAGGTACGGAGAAAGTGAAATGGTTTGAAAAATTACTTGGAGAAAAAGGTATGGGTAAAATATCCGTACGTAACATCGAAGAACTTGAATGTCCAAAATTGAATAGTGTGAAAAACACTTCAGGAAGATGCAAAGAACATAGCAAATGTAAAAATGTAAAAAAAACCTGTGCAGTTGAAAATGTCTGGAAGATGTACAGTTTCTATTGTAATAAGTACAAGAAATAAAAGAGGTTTTTTAAAATATACAAATGTTTTATTTACAATCGATAATATGGATATAGGTTTACAATACATAGAATAACGCAAATGTTGTATTTACAATTGAATATGAAAGGTTTACAATACCTGAAGGGTTATATTACAATACATAAAATAACAATACAGAGAAAGAACAATGGTTCATTTACAACATCAGATACATGACAGTAACAGAACTTATTTACAATGTCAATGTCTGTCCATGATTGTTCTCAAGATATATTTCAATCATCAGTTCGTTGTACCAAAGAATATAAAAATAGTTCACTAAATTGGGCACTTCTTTTTTTTCTGAAACCATATTGTTCTTGATACAATATACAAAAGCCTCCATTTCGGGTTGCAATTTATGATAACGTTCGTTCTTTAATTTCTGCAGAGGCCAAAAAAGGTTACACAAAAATAAGTGTAGTTCAGAGGCTGTGAAAATAAAAGCATCGGATGAATGATGCTGATACATCGAGATACAACGTTTCCCGAAAAAATTTACACCACTGACGGTGATATTTCCCGTAACCAAGTAATTGAATCGACGACCTGTTTCGACGTAATTCAGTAAGTCAGATTTCAAAGCCCACAGTTCTCTAATCTGCTTAGAATCGATGCGTACGGGTGATCTCCCCTGTTGCGAAAACTCCCACACCAAATTGAAAGGGGATCGCTTTTCGAATCCTATTGCTACGAACTTGTTTTTTTCCTTGTTCAGAAAATATGTGTTAGCAAGATAGAGATCTAAACATGCCTCTACGTTGTGTAGTCCAGGACATTCGATTGTATCTGGAGAAAAGCCGATCTCCCTACGCCGTTTTATGAAATCACCGTCTGTAGTCACATCTATTCCCTCATCCATCGGTTCGTTCTTGATAGGGACAGTTTCGATTTTGAGGGGTTGCACACGTTTGCGAGTTTTACGTTTGGAAGCATCATCCTGACGGGTCATACGTTTCACTAGTTTGTCGTGTTTTTCCATTGTAGAATCCCTAACAGCCTCCATGATGTTTTCACTGGAGCTGTCTCGACGGCACTGAGAGAAAGATGCAGCAGCACACATTTATATAGCTTTTTGCATAACACGACACCGGATCGCGTGGATAGAGCAACACGATTGATCCCCTCTCGGACACTTGCAATGGGGTAAACATTTGAATATCTGACGAAAACGGTGTAGGATATATCCATCTTTACTGACACCGGGCGGAAATGATTGAATGAAATCCTTGGTCGTAACATGGCGTGCTTTGTAATAAGCATACACGCAACAGTAATGTCCGCACGTCGTGGCCAACACCCCCTGTAAGGGAATGTTGTTGTAAGTCCAGACCGAGGAATGACGGTTCAGGAAAGTTACGAATTCTGGATAGAAAGGATGAAATCCGTATGAATCGAAATATTCAGCCATATTGTTTTTGCCAAAATAGAAGGCCACCCAGTGTGTACCCTGGAAGTTGGAAGTATCGGTGTTTGCGATTATCAAGGCAGGGGTAGGAAACGTCCGAGGTAAAAGATCTCTCGAGTAAACACCGTAGAAAATGTTCTTGGTGGAACAGTTTCGAGATAGAATCTCCTTGATCTGCGACGTGTTCATGCTGCCTATGTTTTCGAAAACGGAAAATGAGAGTACAGCGTTCTGTTATCTCTATACTCTCAAGATGATATTCTTCTAATATTTGGGGGGACGGTTGCGTGTCAACAGGTTTGGCAGACAGTACTTCCAAAGAATCACTATTATAAATATCATCACAGGTTATCAGTTCGATGAGTTTTCCCATCTCACGTTACATATGTTTTCATATGTTTATAATAATATTTCTGTCTTTGGTTATTTCTATGCTCCCAGGGCTGTTGTCAAGTAGTTCGGGAAACGATTGTATGTTCACAGGTTTTGAAGTTGTCACTTTCGAAGAAACACTGCTATTCTTAATAGTACGGGTTATCACTTTGGTAGGTTTTTCCATCACAGGTAGTATAATGTCTACATCAGAACTGTCTCGATAACACTGCGAGCCAGAAACACGAGCACACATATTTATAGACAAGTCGGTCTCACTGATGGAGGATAACACTCCTGTCTTTTGTTATATCTACAGCACATTCAAATTCAGCATACAGAAGGCATGTTATATTTTCCGACAGCTGGGGAGAAAATTGCATCTCGGCACCGATGATACCTTGTTCCTGGAGACTGGTGTGCGTGTCGTTTCCTGAAGAGTCAGGCGTTATGTCGAAAATCAGGAAAAAGGATCCGTTCTCGAACATTTTTCTTGTGATCTGGTGTCCATAATTGGCGTGGTGAATGCCTGTACCGGAAAATAGAGTTTGATAGGCACGTGTTATCAATCCGCCGTTCCCTCCTGTGGTGACCCGCAAGGGTTCGTAAGGTACAAGTTCTCCATTTTTCACAAGATGGAAAGAAGATAGATTGAAACTTCTAAAGTCGAACGGATTTTTCTTAGAGTCTCCGAGAAAGCTGGCGGTGGATACCATAGCAAAAAGAACAACATTCGGAAAAGCACCTTGAAAAGCATTATCGATCGAAATCTGCTGCGTTCCGGCAACGTAAGAATAAGCTTTGATGACGCTTCTGGTGAACGGATAATGGGCTGGAGCGTAAGAGAGTGCTCTGTCTATGGCCAAACTGGTGGTAGGAGTAGGAATGATGTGATTTATTTCGAGAACAGCCTTTAAAATTTTTATTCTGGTGGTTGGTGAAGTCTGATCTCCCCAGATGTAAAAAGCATCACGTGACCTGGCTAGATCGATACGTACTTCAACGCCGTTGACCAGGTATTTAGGCTGGTGGAAAAAATCTATGTGCAGTTTTCCCATAAGTTCGACTACGGCAGACACTTCCGTAGGATCTCCGGTTGTCGGAACGTGCTGGAAAAAGTCTTTTCTGGCGGTAAAACCTTTGTTGTCGGCGGTGATTTGATCTTGATGTACAGGTGTGTCCAAGTACCACAAGGCATTTGTGAGATGCGTGTTCGCAGCATCGCTGCCGTAATTGATTTCTGCTTCGAAGATTGATTTATATGCGTAATTGTTATCGGCAACTGTTACAGCGATACCGTTGAGAGCCACTGTAACTTGTGAAAAAAGTGAATGGAGAGGATAATTTACGACCCCGCAGTTTTTTGTGAGGGCGTTGGAAGGTTCGGAAGCACTCATGGGAGACCCATCTTGATTGACCATCTGCGTTAGCAGACGAAGATAGGCAGATGAAAGATCTAGAAAATCTGTTCCTGCTGGCGGAACGGCAAACTGAAGTATGTTCTGATTATCGATGGAAGCGATAGGCTTGTAGGCGACCGTGTAAGTTTTTTCGACATTTTGCTGAATAGGTTTTTTACTGAAAAGATCGAACTGCGAGATCATGCAAGTGTTATTCTCCATTATTATCCAAAAATATCTTTTCCTGCCGCCTTCTGTTTAATTTTCCTTTTGCGTGTCGTCCTAGATTTTGTGGATGTTTTTCTCCGCTTTTTGGATGCGCTTTTTTTACGGATCGTAGATGTTCTAATACTGGTGGCTGAACGTTTTAACATCGACTGAGCAATTTTTGTTGCAGGTTTTGTTCTTATACCGGAACCTACCAGAGAGTCGATTTTCCGTTGTGCTTTACTCTGAAGATTTTGACCCGCTTCACGTACACGTTGACGAACGATAGTTATCGGAGTTTGCTGACTTGTTGCAATGTCGGTGATAATGTTAGCGCCTGTTTTCAAAGCTTCTTTTCCGATCGCTTTTGCACCACTCCAGAGTAGAGGTTTCACCATTCTAAAGAGTCCTGCAAAGAGAGACCCCAATCCTCTCCCTTTTTGAATTCTAGTTGAACGATAGATGGGTCCAATTCCCCCACGGATCTGATTACTGTAATATTCGGTCTGCGAATTCATGGTGATTCATCAGCTTTTCGACATAGACTGAGCAAAATGATTCCTTACTGTTTTTTAAAAGGACTTTGCTTTCCTACGAAAATGTAAAACAGCTATTGTAGGTACGGAGCCGTTTCTCAAAGGCAGGAAATATCCTTGTCTATCATACATCGCAATTTCTATTGTTTCGAAAGAACCTTTATCCAGAGAAACGTAATGAATCGGATTAAATGTATGATGGGCTACGGGTACTGTGCAAGATGATTCTGTTTCCGAATACTGTTTTCGGGCAAGACGTAAAAGACGTAGCATTTCTCCTCCGACCAATTGTTGTTTCACGAGATCGGAATAAATGAATATGTAGGGGTTTTTATCCACGACGTTATTGGACACTGCGTGCGTAGAATAAATAGATTTCAATACGTCATATCGAAATTTAGCGTAGTCATCAGTTTCGTCTATGGGTGTGACAGTATTTGTTGGAACACCTTCCGATTCAGGATCGGGAACCCCTATCACGGACAGATGTTTGTTCACAGCCTCTTTAAAGAAAAATCTGAGATGAGTAGGAACAACGGCATTAGCAGGGTTTGTTTTCAGGAACTGAATGAACTCCTCTACTGTATATGTTGCTGCAGGAAAATAAAATGGCTGCTCGTTAATATAGAGTGTATTATCCGTAGAAACAGAAGATCCCGACGCGTCCCATTGCGCTTCCAACAGAAAATGCCAGAATTGCTTAAGAACGTTTCTCCGTATTTCCAGGTCGTTGGGGAGGGATTCTTCGATGGTAGAGATCAGGTCCTCAGCACTTGCATACGTCCGAACAGGAAAGGTTACCGTTCCGTAATCTGTTTCCAAAACATTGTCATATAGAGTTGAATAATGCAGTTCTGCTAATCCGACTTCCCACAATTCTGGAGACAGATCGATCCGTTTTGCAAGTTTTACGTTGAAATGGGTCAGCGTGTTGTTCGGAAAATACTTCTCCGATGCAGATGACGGAAGGTAAACATAGAAATTATCGTCCATTCTCGCCGAACACAAAGAACTCACTGGATCGTGGTGACGATATATTTTGATATAAATATGTTTTGGAAATTATTTTTCTGATAACTGTTTTACGGAAGATGCCTTGATCCACGAATCGAAACTAGGTGGATATCCGAGCCAGCGAACCAGGTATTCCAAATTTTTACCTTTTCCCCGACTGTTCAAAATCTTATCAATTTTATACTCTTCGTCAGGATCCGAATAAACTTTTTGCAGTTCATGTTTGTAAAATGTGCCTTTTACAGGTTCTTCATTTAAATCGTCTAATATGTATACAGGTACAGGTGATCGCTGAACAAGGGAGTGGATTTTGAAAAGTTCTCGTGACCACGATTGTTCGTATCCCTTCTCAAAATGTCCTTTCACGACAGAGATTCGTACGAAATCACCAACATTCAGATCTGAAGACGGTTGTGAAATATGTCTGTCAGGTTTGTTGAGACGTTTCCACACGATGTAAACGTTAGACTCGTTCACATCTCGAGGTGCCATTCCTATGGAACTGTGGATAGTTGTATTGTAACCTTCGAGAAGTTGCGGTAAAATGTCTACGTAACGTCTTGTTTGTTTCGATGTGAAATATTTCCACATTCGTTCTTTCAATGTTCTGTTGAAACGTTCCACTACACTTGCTTTCACAGGATAATTTGAAGCGATCGAAAAATTTACATTTTCATTTTTTAAAAACTTCTGGAATGTAGAATTTGTGAACTCCGTTCCTTGGTCGGTCTGTAGTGTGACAGGTTTTCGTCTGCTTTGTTCGAAAATATTTTTGAAAGCTTCGGTTACCGAATTGCTTGTTTTATTTCTTAGTGGTAATGCAAAGGCATATTTTGAGAATACATCGATCACTGTCAGAAGATATCTGTATCCATCGTTATTGTTTTTGTATCGATGTCATGTCGTTGAGATCAGCTTCCCAAAGCATGTCTATGTTCCACACATTGTAATGATTTCGGGGGAACCTTTTCCTTGCAGGTTTGTGGAGAGTGTACGTTTCCTGGTGCATCAACCATTTTTTCACCGTATTGCGGGATATATTTTTATCCCGTACCGCGTTCCATAAACGATCTACAGATGAGAATGAAGCACGGTGTCGGGGATCGTAATATATTTTGGTGAGGATTTTATCGTGTTTTAACTTAGGGACTCCCATGACTGATCTCTCTGTCTACGGCTTTTTCTCAGAGGAACCAGCTTGTATGCGTCAGGTGTTCTCAGAAACGGTGTAGTTTTTCTGGAAACACGGACAGCCGCTTTCTTCTTCTTTTTCTGTTTCTGTCGATGAGACGGTCCAGGGCTTTCCGTTGACGACGCTGAGAAGTTCAACGTCTTCGGATCAGGAAGTGTTTTTTCCTGACGTTCGTCTATCAAATGTTGAGCCGTAGATTGGTACTCGTCGATGATATTTTGTAACTGATGACGTGTATTACGGGGTAACGTCTCTGCTAGGTTCGTAGGAAAATACGTCGATCCTGGCGAAATAGTAGAAGAGCCGTCGTTATCTTGAACAATAGGAATTTGTAATGGTTCTTTGGATTTTCGACTCAACCATAAATACTCGTCCAGTTCCTTTCTGTAAAGACGCCATTTCTGATCGTCTGATATATTTTTCATTTTCAGAATATCATTCATTTTTTTATCCAGAACGGATAATTTCTGAGTTACAGACGAGTCGGAAACACGAATACGTGCTAGCTGTTCCGGTGAAAGGACGATCATCTTTTTGTAGGAAGATGTCATTTCTCAATGAGGAATGAGAGTACCGAGAAGACCCGATAACAAAGAACCTAGGAGTAAGGGTAGAAATCCACCTTTTTGCACAAGAAGTTTTCTTCGTTTTTCGATGTTCACTCTCGGTTTCACGAGATTGCGTAAGACCGACTTGTAAGGTGTCAGACGACGTTTTGTGGACGGTTTAATTTTCACGTTTCCTTTTAAAACGTTCAGGCAGCATTCGCTGATGAAACGAATTGTCTTTTTCGGAGCACTTTTCAATAATGATTTACGGATTTTGGTCGGTGAATTTTTCAACACGTGCAAAAAAGGTGAATGTTTCTTGAAAGACGACGAATGTCTATTCCTGTTAGAACGTGATTTGGTACGTGTCTTCCTCGTTCTCCTCATCTCGATGTTTTAAACATTCCTGAGGAAGATATGCAGTTGAGTAATTCTGGTTAAAAATGTCTGTCTGATAACGTAAAGGATCCGGTGTTGACTGTGAAAGATCAATATACAAATAACTGAAAGGTTGAGTAGTAGCATCTATATATACTTTTTCGAGTTCCTTCATGCGGTGAGGATGAAGTTGTCGTGCAAACACAGTAAATTGGTTCATATCTCGAGGATTTTTAAAAATAACAAAATGTTTTACGTTCAGCGAAATGTCTCTGCAATTTTTCCCTTGATGAAAAAGATTCTGTGTTATGAACACCACCGAAATGTTTTTGTGATGACTGCCTTTTGTGAAAAGGTCGGCGACTTTTTCTCCTTGAGCAACCATCATAAGATCATCCAGGATTATGAGAGTAGGGGTTTTTCCGTTCCACGACTGCCAATCGACGATCCCTTTATGATATTGCACATCTCGAAGATTTTGCGGAATACTGTTTTCCTGATCGTAACACCATACAATTTTCTTGACGGGTCCTTCGACAAGATGAACGATGGAGTCAACCATATTTGTCACAAAAGTAGTTTTTCCACTTCCTGATGCTCCGCAGACCATCATGGTGAAAGGATGGGAAAGTTTAGGAAACATGTTTTATACTGGAGATTTGAAGAAAAATGAAGATCTGGCACATTGTAAACACATTTTATACACTGACTGGCCGAAGAAGGGTTCAAACTCTGGACCGCTACAGACATATTTTAGTCTGCACAGTATCCGAAGGGATACGATAAATGTTTATCGTCGAAACGCCGTTTCAACAGTACCGGCTGAAACAGCTTTTTTTCATATGTACTGATTACTTGGAACTGTTTTGTTCTTCTGATCCTGAAAATATTTTCGACCATAACTTCAGGCTGCTCACTGTTTATCATGTCGCACATGGTATCAAAATTGACCAATTCCGATGTGGAGGTATTCAATGTGATTCCTTTCACTTTACAGATATACTGCGGTTCGGAGAACGGTTTTGTTATTTTCATGCTGTAACTTTTCGGTCCCGTTGAAACAAACTGTTCACAAACTGCACCGGGCCCGAAATCTGTCAATTCATCCGTGAGTTCTCCTAGTGCGTCACCTGTCTGGGGATGATATTCCATTTCAGAACTATCTACGTAAATTACAGAATCTGTATCACAGTAACATATCCTGTCACCCAACTTTTCGAGGAGTTCGTACAGTTTCAGACGAGCATGGCATGTTGTGAAGGCTCCGATAGGAACATTTACTTTCCTGTTCAGACTGACAGCCTCTTCAACATATTTCCAGTTCACTAAAACGGTGTCCTGATTGATGAATACGACTCCTCCAATCATTATATTTGGATCAGTCATTTTATCGAGAAAATCTTTCGATTCCTTGATGATGGACGTCTGCGAAAGGTTGTCCCGTTGACAGAACTTGCCCCATAAAGAATTAAGGCAAAGTTTAGCCAGAGTACGTTTACCAGGATTGACTTCGATACTGTTTTCTTCCAATAGAATACCCTCCTTATCGAAATATTTCTGTATGTACTTCTTCTTATCCTCGTCGTTCTGACACCATGAAGGCCAACCGCTCGCTTCCTGTTTTATTTTCAAGAAGGTGTTGACATAACCAGCAAAAAGTCCTCCAGTTTTTGTGACAGGGTCGTACATCGATGTTTCATACTTCCACACTTCCGACACTGACAGTACTCTGTAGCCTAAACTGTAAGCTTTACGCACCTCGGCGATAACCCAAGTCCCCGAAAGTGTGCGTTGTTCATCGGAATGGCTGCATGTACCTTCACATTTTAATCTGATAGCACATTCGTTACACAAGACAAACATGAGTTTTCCATGCATTTTTGTAGGTAGAACAGGATGTAAAAGGGCTTTTGGTGGCAGAACAGTACATTTTATGAGCCCCTCCATGTTCAAAACCTCATTTACAGAAGGAATAGAAGTTCCTAGAAATATGGCAGGATGTCCGACAGGATAGGCACAGTATTTGTTCAGATAAGGGTACAAACTTGTAAAATCATAGTACTGTAATTTTTCATTTTCCTTGATTTTGTAATACGTCCTGACTGTTTCAACTCTTCCTCCATATAAGGCATCTCGTGGATTTAAAGGAATGCAGCAAACGATAGGATGTGTCGATAGATGTCTATCGAGTTCAGGATCTGCTTGCAATATTTTTTTGAAATCGCATTCCCACATTGTGACAACATGGTATCCTTCAGAACGTAGAGCCGCAAGTTTACGACACGTTGTCTCGTATCTGAAGGCTGCAGTGTTCAACAAGTCACTATGTTTATCACTGTTACTATCCTGATCGGTTTCATCTTCTTCGTCACCTTTCGGATACATATCCCTGTTAATTGATATGCAGCGTTGACAACCATGCCAGTAGCAGCCCAGCGCCTCGTACACCGTCTGCGTCTCCTCGTGATAACCGTCCACTCGGTAACGCCCTCCTATGACATATTTTTCACGAGTACGTCCACCGTGAAGAAGTATTACATCATTTTGTTCTTCCACGTAAGTTAACCATTCCAATGCGAACTTGGACATCTGATCTGCATGATGGTAACCTCCTTTAGGTATTATTCCTATAGTGTTAGCCGGCATAAATTTCTGCCTGTAAATTAGTGAACAGGCAGATGCTATTGTGAGACAATCCTTAAAAATGTCGATCTTGCATATGTCTAGGAAATTCTGTCTCAGCTTCAAACATCCTTGTCTCAACAGGGTAACATCCTTGATGCAGTATTGAAGAAGTTGGTTTTTGTTGTTGAAAGGTACATTTTTGCTGCATTCAATGTCATACCAAGACATAAAACGGTGCTGATCTTCGACTGTTTTCATATATTCATAGCCGTATGCAGAAGGAGGAGGCATCGGTCCTATGTAATTTCTGTTCTTGTAGGTGTTCCACAGATGCGGATAATATCCTTTCTGAACAGGCAAACCGAAAAGTTTGGAAAATCCAGCAAGATTTGTCTGAACGTAGTTGAGACTGTCCACAAAATGAAGATTTTGGTATGACATACTGATGATTTTGGTACCGTCTAAGATCACACGAGGTTTCATTTCTCTTTCCAACATTCTCCGTAGCAGAAATGTGCAATCGTAGCCTCGTGCATTGTGTGCACAGATGGTTATGTTAGAAAACTTGTGCTGCAATTCGAGATAGGACAGAAATGTGTCTACAGGATCATCCCAGAATATAAACTCTCTGGTTCCACAAACAGAACAGGGAACTGTTAAATCCTCCTTCTTGTAACACGAGTGACAGGCTGTCTGTACTACAATAAGATTCGGAACATGAAGAAACGTTTTTTCTTTCTCAGAGTAAGGAATGTCTGTATAACATTCAAAATCGTAGAATATATATAGAAATTTCGAATTCACTTTACTTTTCGGTACAGCCATGTGACAGAAATGATTTATAGGTTTCACGCAGTTACATACAGTACAGTACTTCATATTACATTTATGCACTTTTTCATATGTATTGCTTGTTAGAATAATTCTGAAACATCTGGAACACTGTTGGATTTCACTACAGACTGTACCGTTTCGGAATGGTGTAGAAACGTGATTCGTGAAGCAGTTTTCATTTTTGAAAATTCTGTGACATGTCTGACATATTCTGCGAACACCCTGTTCAGGCACACACGGCGGAGTTGAACGACACATAGAACACAATTGTTTACACAGATGATTATGCGGTTTATGAAATATGAGTTCGTTACACCCGCGACATTCTTGTTTTGCAGCAAATGCTCCAACACGGTTCACTATCACATCATAATGCTGTCTGAGGTTGTCATAAAGAAGGTATATAAATCTGGAAGCATTTTCAACCTGTCCTTCAAACAAAACATCTTTAACATCACGAAGATTGTTGTATACAATAATTTTATATTCAGGGAGAACTTGTTGAAATTTTCTCAGTTCAGGAATTCCACTTCCTGCACACGCATTGTCTGTGAGATCTACATCTGCTTTGCGCATAAGTTCGAAAACAGGTTTCAGAAGATTTCTATTTTTTCGATACTGTGAATAGGACGGATCATTATCAGCATGAGATTTTCCTATGATCAAAGCTTCAGCTAAACAGAGTGGTTTCTTTCTATTCGGCACACCGACGACACTTCTTTTTTTCGTGCTTAGCATGTAATTAGGTAAACAATATGTTTTTTTACCTCCGCCACCTCCGACAGGTATGTCAACATGGTCGGCGCGCAAAATTAAGCGATCTGTAGCAGTGAATGTTTTCGCACTCTGCAATATTTTATACATGATATTCCACACCATATCACTGTGTAACTGGTCACATCTGTGCCACCCGACATAAATATCTTTCACGGCGGGGTCAGATATGTTAGACAGAGTTAAACCTATCTTGTCTTCATCCTTGGTGTTTTTTTTAACGTAGGTGAGAAGATTTTCGACACCTTCGCGGATCCATGTGTGAGGATCGACATTTTCTGGAGGGTGTGAGAAACTGAATTCCACACGTCGTCCTTTGGAACGGAATTTAGGATATTCACGTTCTTGAATGTTGTGTAATATTATATTACCTATCTGTTCACGAGACACTGAAGCACGTTTTCTTTTCTTACCTCTGCTATCTGCTACAGAAACACTCAGGGATGACGGTTCTGCTGGGGGCAAGGGATCCGGTCTCCATGACGGTCCTGGCACAGGTTCCAAGCCTGTTCCAAGTGCGACGTTCCTTGAAGGTCCTGGTGATGTAACAGGGTCAAATGCGGTTGTCTGCTTCTCCTCGGTAGCTCGGGATACAGGATCGGGTGTTGATGAAGGACCTGGTGATTCTTCGGAAATACCTGTCCATCCTTCTCCATAAAGATCGGGTACGGATGTTGTCACTGTTCGTAGTAACCGGTCATACTCTTCGATCAAGGAGATTCTTTCTCCTGCTATGATTTTTTGCGCAATTTGCACCAACACTTCCCGTAACTGTCTAGGTGTTGTGTAATAACCATCACGATATAGCAATAACAGATCGTCAGCGGATAACTGTACGTCCATGATCGTACGATGCCTGTGTCACGAAGACTGTCATGTGGAGAGAAGACCGTACTTTATATACGCAAGCATACCAAAGCAGTTATTTCCGTTCCTAACGGTTCTGCTGTCTGATCTGTAAACTCTCCGGAAATCTGTAACAGTCCTCTGGTAACAGTCTTCGCCTTTTCTGGCTGATATGAATGCTCATGTAAAATTCTTGGAAAAAGCTAACTGTCTTCACCAGATGTTTTCCTGGCTGATATCAAAAACGTAAAATTCTCGGAAATAGCTAACTGTCCTCACCAGATTACTCATTCCCAGAAACCCTACTCTCATCCCACACAATTCCTAGAACTCGAACACTCAACACTTCAACGTCATCTGCTCGAACATTCAACAGACCCTGAAATAATCTCCCGACAAAATTCCTTGTAAAACAGACCTTAAAACACTTGACTCAAACACGCAAAAGCAATTACCATTCCAGACCCATTACCCAAATCACATCCATCAATTCTCACAACATTTCCTCGAATCAACACTCAACAAACCCCATTTTCCAAGAAAAGGCACTTAACATTCACCGCACCACTTAAAAGCCTCATCAACGCCATCTGTTTTCAGACGCCGGAAATTCCGAGAAAACCAACCGTCACCGGAAATTCCCAGCCGGCCCTAATTGGACTAGAGTGAAGGCAATTGTAGATTCGGAATCTGTACGTCAACACCTTTCCATAGAGTATATGGTAGGGGGTCTACGGTAAAAATAACAAAAACCAAGATGGCGGCCAAGATGGCGGCCCCCATTGTCATGACGAGCTGAGATGACAATTAATTGTATAATATTACGTAGTAACCGTCGGTGATGTTTACTGGCACCTATCTGTTGTAGGTAAATTGAAAAACTCGAAAAACATGTCCGGACAATTTCGAAGGGCTGTCCAGCCGCCCCTAATTGAACTAGAGTGAAGGCAATTGTAGATTCGGAATCTGTACGTCAACACCTTTAAATAGAGTATATGGACGGAGGTCTACTGTCAAAATAAAAAAAACCAAGATGGCGGCCCCCATTGTCATGACGAACTGAGATGACAATTAATTGTATAATATTACGTAGTAACCGTCGGTGATGTTTACTTGCACCTATCTGTTGTAGGTAAATTGAAAAACTCGAAAAACGTCCGGCACATTTCGAAGGGCCGTCCAGCCGGCCCTAATTGAACTAGAGTGAAGGCAATTGTAGATTCGGAATCTGTACGTCAACACCTTTCCATAGAGTATATGGTAGCGGGCCTACGGTAAAAATAACAAAAACCAAGATGGCGGCCAAGATGGCGGCCCCCATTGTCATGACGAGCTGAGATGACAATTAATTGTATAATATTACGTAGTAACCGTCGGTGATGTTTACTTGCACCTATCTGTTGTAGGTAAATTGAAAAACTCGAAAAAAACATGTCCGGAACATTTCGAAGGGCCGTCCAGCCGGCCCTAATTGAACTAGAGTGAAGGCAATTGTAGATTCGGAATCTGTACGTCAACACCTTTCCATAGAGTATATGGTAGGGTGCCTACGGTAAAAATAACAAAAACCAAGATGGCGGCCAAGATGGCGGCCCCCATTGTCATGACGAGCTGAGATGACAATTAATTGTATAATATTACGTAGTAACCGTCGGTGAAGTTTACCGACACCTATCTGTCGTAGGTAAATTGAAAAACTCGAAAAACATGTCCGGACAATTTCGAAGGGCCGTCCAGCCGCCCCTAATTGAACTAAAGTGAAGGCAATTGTAGATTCGGAATCTGTACGTCAACACCTTTCCATAGAGTATATGGTAGGGGGTCTACGGTAAAAATAACAAAAACCAAGATGGCGGCCCCCATTGTCATGACGAGCTGAGATAACAATTAATTGTATATTACGTAGTAACCGTCGGTGAAGTTTACAGGCACCTAGAAATACAGAAACCCAACATTGCGGTCAACATGGCGGCCCTATTGTCCGGCCCTGTGTGATGTAACATAAAATTGATTTGCCATATCTGTGCATTTTCAAAGGGTGACTCCGACTCTGTTTGGCCCCGGGAAGAAATAATAGAAATAACTTTGCATTTTCAAAGGGGTTCGACTCCCCCCTGTGTGTCCTAAAAACAAAAAAACAAAACTGATTGCTTTAATTTTGTATTTTGCAACGAGTCCACTCAAACCCTGTAAAAACGGATTTGTCATATGTGTAGGTCGACTCTGATTCTATTTATTTAAGAAACAAACGCAATTACAATAACGCTACATTTTCAACATCATATATTCCACGATGTTCTTTCTCAGACGTTCTGTGAGGACCAAACAAGGAAGTTGGTTTTGCAATTATATCTCCATACTTTTATTATCTGTCTGGATGAAACAAGGAAGTACTATGTACATAACGTTATCAGAGTCGACCGGATGCAACAAGGAACTACTGTGAAACTCCTCTCAGAACTGCAGGCCTCAGTGCCGCAATTTCCTCCTTGTAATAAAGAACTCCTGTCACCGCAACTTAATCTCTTCTACAGATTTCCGCGTAACACGCTTGCTAATGACTTAAGCGTGTAAGGAAGTCTGCAGAACTTCTGAAACAGATTTACCTCCACTCATTCTGTTACTTCGTGTTGGGACAAGCAGAACGTGCGATGGCTGATGGAAATTTGGTAAGTACCTATTTCATATTCATATTAAAAATAACATATTTTCTGTATGCACCATATATTTTTATTACAAGAAACTATTATACATATTTTATTATACCCATTAAATGCAATACCTCTCAATGTAGACGTTATATGTACAATCTCGGGTTCGATTCCCGATGGAAACCTATGGTTCTGTGCATAAAGTAAATTTAAAATCAGCTAGATTGTTTAATTATCCCACAACTGAACGAAACGTGTTAGTTTATTAGTAATATTAGTAATGTTTATTCGTTCAGTTTTCTCTTTTTTAACATCTCCACCATCCGTTCCTCTAGCTCTTTCCCCGTTTCCCCTGTTTTCTTATTTTCTGCTCTTTCATTCCTCACACTTTTAAATAGTTCCATTAACTCGAAACAGATTCTTAACTATCTACGTCATCAATACATTCCGTGCGTATTCGTTCGCGCAGAGCGTCCAACGCCCACGTGCCTCTCCTATCTTCTTTCTGTCCTGGTACACTGTACACACTCAACTCTTCCGAGAATCGTACTTTTTTTACTCTGTATAATTTATCTACATCCGTCTTCTCAGGCACTTTTTTCTCCTTATGCTCTTTCTCCATCACGTGCTATCCCACATGCTTTGCAGAGAATCCTCCTTCCAGCACAGCATTCAACCATTCCGCACATAATTCATCCGGTCCATGCATATCACTCTCAACCGTCCACACACACACATATCGCTCACCAATTCCTGGAACCACTTAACGATAATCTTACTCGAACACTCAACACTTCAACGTCATCTGCTCGAACATTCTCCCGACAAAATTCCTTGAAAACAGCCCTTAAAGCATCTGTTGAACACCGCAAAAGCAATTACCGTTCCAAACCCATTACCCAAACCACATCCATTAATTCTCACAACATTTCCTCGAAACAACACTCGACAAACCCCATTTTCCAAGAAAAGGCACTTAACATTCACCGCACCACTTAAAAGCCTCATCAACGCCATCTGTTTTCAGACACCGGAAATTCCGAGAATCTCCAGAACCCAAATTCCCAGAATTTCAGAATCATCAATGCCATCTGTTTTCAGACGCCGGCCGACCGGGAAAAGCAATTACCATTCCAACATCCCACACCGCATCCATTAATTCTCACAACATTTCCTCGAAACAACACTCGACAAACCCCATTTTCCAAGAAGAAGCACTTAACATTCACCGCACCACTTAAAAGCCTCATCAACGCCATCTGTTTTCAGACACCGGAAATTCCGAGAATCTCCCCAACCCAAATTCCCAGAATTTCAGAATCATCCAACGCCATCTGTTTTCAGACGCCGGCAAAACGGGAAAAACCCGAATACTTTTCCTCCTACCCAACAACCAATCAAAACGCTCCTCACAAAATTAGGCCCCGCCCATTTTAAAACAACCCACCAATCAGAATCATCCACACAAATTCACCCCACCCATTTTATGACGTCATCGCGAACAACAATACCCCTTGCTTGCCCACACAACTACATCATCAATTGATCTTTGATCGATCTTTTCCAATCAATTGATTTATCGGACTCTACGCGGTCCCATAACTACTGGTACATTCATTGTTCTCTCTGTTGTCTTGTATATAGGAAAATGTATTATACGCATAGACGAGTATCAATGCTAATATCCCTGCGTAAATATTTGTATGTTGTTTCTTTATATTTTTACTTTGAATGCACACATTTAAACAGAAAGTTCGGCAAAAGACAACGAGTTTTGGGCGCGGCCTTGCCAGATGGAGCTGGAATACTGTGACCAAGGATTATAGAGTATTATAGAAAGAGCATTCCGATACACAGCGGTCTCTCATTGGCCAGGAGCCGCTACAAGCTCTGACGTGAACAAGAGGCATGCGAGTCTTAATCGTACATATCTTGGTTCTATCAACCATTTACAGTAGGGTATTAGGCAAAAAGCAAGGAATAAGACCTAGGCAATAATATGAAGAAGTTTACAGCACGTAATAACAATAAATTGCGTTATACAAATCAAGCAAAAATAATCATGACTATCATCAAGTATCAAATATCAAAAAGTAATCACGCTACATTGAAATCTAAAGTTGCTTGTGGGAAAATAAATGCAATTTTACGTATGAAATATTTCGCTACGCCACCAACACTTATTATCCTTCATACCTTCAAATTTCCACAGATGTTCGTTATTTATAATGGCGTGTTCATAATAATTTATATATGTCTAGTATATGTAGGATGCAGCTGTTGATATTTGACGTCGCTTTCTACGTCTTTATGGTAACCGCAACATTAAAAATGAATGATGAAATGATAAATTTGATGGGACCGTAAGCAAGATGAGTGTGGACACTCTGTTCAAATCAACATTTCCCACGTAATTCACTGTCCACAAACTATGGGAAAATTGCAGAAATATTCTACCTGAAGTGATTTGTGTTTAGAAAACCGTAACTCAGATATATTTTATTTTTGAAAAATTGAAATATGTCTTCTAGACATTGTAAAAGGATAGAATCTAATGTCGTGGGAAAACGTAATCCATCAATAAAAGATTAACTTCCTCCTCCCTTTGTGGATGAATTACAAAGAAACTCGTGCCAGCTCGATGGCCAATGTTGTCAAGTGCGTTAAGTGTTTGATTTTGGATCCCGTCATTAAAGTTCCCGAGTTCGAGTCACTCGTGGGCATGGATATTCTTTGTGACTGCCCTTTCATCAATTTCATGTGATCATCACTCATCGCCGCGATTATCCAAAAGTGGTTAATCGCTTGTCGCCTGTTACGTGTCGTTTGTCGCTTCAGTGTGAAATTTCCCTTACAAAGCGAGAAGCTGGACAGGCGACAAGCGATATGGAGAATTCACACAGAAGCTGTAAGCGACAAGCGACACCATGGACGGTATTGAGAAAACGGGCCAGTTTGAGCGACACACAAGCTTCAAGCGGCACGTGCGGTTTGTTCTGTCGCTTCTGTTGGAAAGGTTCACTTGATTACTGGGGGTTCGTTTCCAAGCGACTCGTGTCGCTTGTCGTCTGTCGTTTGTCACAAGGTGTGAAATCTCTCTAAAACTAAACATTCACTGCGAACAACGGACTGAGACAACAGGATTATAAAAGCCCAATTCGAGCAATACGCGAACGACAAGCGACACAGGCAGCTTCTCTTATCGCGTGTTTCTTTCCTCTCGAAGCTACATTAAGCTATTATTGTATTGTCTTCACCTAAGGAAAGGAAGAAAATGCTTACGCAAAGGCAGTATCCGCAGAACTTTTGCAAAGCCACTCACTACATATTTTCTGTGCACACTCAGTGTGCACTATAATCTACTGAAGCGACCCTAAAAAAAAATATTGCTGAAACTAAGTTTTCACCTTTTTCAACGTTCTGAAATGTCAGTCACAATACAGCTGTTAAGATCCTTGCGCCCTGGGCGTGATCAGATTTAGGATACCCTTCAGTCAACTACAATAGATTGATTGATTGATTTGCTTTATTTTACTTCGCTTTTTGTACCACTTTTGGCTACTTTGCGAAGATGGAGATGAGTGATGACATGATGAAATTGATGAATGGACATTCACAAACATCATGCCCAGGCCGGGATTAGAACCCGAGACCCCCGGCGTCGTAGCGCGATGTGATTGATTGATTGATTTAGTTTATTTTACTACGCGTTTTGTGCCTCTTGCCTAATTTGCAAAGATGGAGATGAGTGACGATATGATGAAATTGATGAATGGACATTCACAAACAACCAAGCCCGAGTGGGATTCCAACCCTGGACCCTTGGCATCGCAGCGCGATGTGATAACCACTTCCCCACTTAACTAAAATTTTACCTCTGTTGGAATTATTTGCTTGGGGGAGGAGGAGGTCGCATCACGTGGCTTTTGCGAATGTACTATATTTCAACAAAGAGAGCGAAGGAAAAAGTCACTTATTTCATTCCTTTTTAAAATGACGATAGTGTTAATTTTAGAAGGCCGCGGTGGCTCAGTCGGTAACGCGTCTGACTACCATGCTCAAGATCCCGGGTTCGATCCCCGGCCGGTTCAAATCCGGGAACTTTTCTAACGTTGGAAGCGGCCCCGGCGCACACCCAGCGTCGAATGACAGGGGACAGGGGCATGATGCTGATCACATCACCCGCACTCACGACCGGATCAAGAAAGTGTGAGGCGTTACCCCCACACCCCCTATACGCCTTCATGGCGTGGTGCTAAGCACAGGGGAGCACTTTATCTTTTGATAGTGTTAATTTCTCAGAGATCCAGTACAGTAAATTTACAAGAATAAAATCGTGTCTCTTAATGGAAATTTCAATAGAATATTTCATCTCAAACAAATTCAATATTAATTGAATAGTGCATAATTTAATAAATATCTAATGAAAGTAGAGAGTATAAACTTGATGTGAAGTTTACAGAAATGTTTGTTTCGCGAGTGGAGCGAAGAAGAAAACGTTTTCTAAATCTCATCCTTTGTAACCACCCAATCACGATAACTGTTGGTCACCTGACCTCTACTTCCACGTCATCCAAGAAATCTGCTGGTGCTTCTTTGCGTCCAAGTTCATAGACAATTAGCCTTTCGTTTTTGCGCCTCTTTTTTTTTTTTTTTTTTTTTTACCGGACTCCGCTCCTTTCTTATTTCGGGATTTTTCTCCCTGCAGTGAAGCACGAGAAATACGAGTTCCACCTGCGCCAAAAGCAAGCATACAGTCACATTTAAATATCGTGTGTGGATGTCGATCCCTTGTCTCAAACGCGGGATACAATAAAGAACCCTTTTTACCACCTTGTTGCCTCGAAACACTTCATCCTTGCGATAGGCAACCGCAGGGAGCAGGCAAGGTTGAATGATTGAATGATTTGATTTATTTTACTTCGCTTCTTGTGCCACTTCTGGCTAATTTGCGAAGATGGGGATGAGTGATGATATGATGAAATTGATGAATGAACACTCACAAATATCCATGCCCAGGCCAGGATTCGAACCCGGGAACCCTGGCGTTGTAGCGCGATGTGCTAACCACTCCGCCACGGGGCCGGCGCAGGCAAGGTTGAGACCAACCTCTTCTCAGCCTTTCATATACAAGATTATGAAACTTCGAGTGACGTTATGAGGTAGTGACATTGCACCCATGTTGTTTCTGTGTCCTCTGCGTCTCTGTGTTGATTCAGTGACATTTTTCTTTGGAATCTCTGCCCGTCAGCATCTCATTGTAAAATACGAGTGTATTTGTTCTGACAGACAGTTGTTACTCGTGTACAGTAAAATATATCACATATTCCTTTATTCTTCCTAGCTTACTAGAAATATACTTTGTACATTTTTCAAACTTTACAAAATATTTCCTCTTTAATATGCTGTTGCAACTTACATTTGAAACTTCTTTCGTGTAATATTCATTTTGTTGCAGCCCACCTCCCCCGTGGCGGAGTGGTTAGAACATCGCGCTACGACGGCAGGGGACCCGGGCTTGAATCCCGGCCTGGGTATGGATATTTGTGAATGTCCGTTCAATCCTCCGTACTTTCACGTGTCGCCAAAATAGAAAAACGCAAGTACAATCTATACTTGGACTCCCTTTTCGGTTGCCGTGTTCTTGTGGATCCCTCGCTGTTCTTTTGTTTTCAATCCAGCGCGTCGTTAGGTAGTAATATACAGGTGGGTCCATTATACTTGTTTCGGCGATTTGAAGTGTGACGTCAGCAGGAGTAGGTTATTACGTACTTTTGAATATCAAATTCAATTAACGGTTTCACCTTATTAATGTTGTGTTATATATTTAATATTATTTTCTAATTTTTTTTTTTATTTTCTACCTATTAAAAAGAAATTGTATCGATAATGATGCATGATTTTTATATGAAGTTCACTCACAAATGAACCAACATGTCCTGATCAAGACTCGAACCTTTAAACTACAATTTTGCCCGACCCTGTGGCCGAGTGGTTAGCACATCGCGCTGCGACGCCAAGGGTCCCGGGTTCGAATCCCGGTCGGGCTTGGTTGTTTGTGAATGTCCATCATCAATTTCATCATTTCATCAATCATCCCCATCTTCGCAAATTAGCCAAGAGGCACAAAACGCGAAGTAAAATAAACTAAATCAATCAATCAATTTAAATTACAATTTCGAAATCGCGAGTCGACCACTCAACCAACCGAAGCGACTGCCAGAGGCAGTGGCGGCGATTGGGTTCCAAAATTTGGGGACAAGGTGTAAAAAGTGGGGGTGGGGTCAAGGACAATTTACTTTCCCTTGGTACATAAGATTTAGCATAGTGCGGGGACAAAAGTTGGAAAAAGTGGGTGGGGGCAACTACACCCCTCGACCCCCTAATCGACGCTACCTCATAGCGCTGATGGAACCAGTCGGCTGTTGCCTCAAACATGGCCTAAAGGAATACGTAGAAAGGTAAACTGAAGTGACATCCATCCCAGTCACTAATGATTCCGTCCATGATATCTGAAATCGTATCCAAGTTAAACGATTTATGCTGAGCCCTGAATGTCTATGGTACAGTGATTCGGACCCCATTTTCAACTCTATATCCAGTCCCAATTAACCCCGATTAGTGGCTCTAATCGGTTTGGCGTCTGACTGCCACACGGGATACAAGAGTTCTATTCCCGGTGTGGGTGATCTAAATTAGGATTTTTTTCCGGCCTTGTCACCGAATTAAGCGGCTCTGGGGGCTATCCAGCTTCAAATCAGTGTGTACCTGGAGGCAAACCTACAGGTTAAAGGCGGCGCTGGTGCTGATCACAACACCTCCAAAATGGCCGAGATCGAGAATGTGTGGAACCCTAACCCAGTTCCCCTGAATGTGGCACGGTGCAGTATGCACGGGGAAGTTACCTTTACGTTACCAAATCCTTTCAACTAGACAGAGATACGAACAGAGGGTCTGTTAAAAAGGTTGTTATGTATTATTACAATATAACTTAATTCCAGTCGGGAAGAACGCGGACGCCTTGTAAAAAATTAGTACCAGGTACGATTCCTGGCGAGACACATTGAACCGTGATTTGAATCCGACATTTGAGAATAAAGTGAATTTGAAACCAATTTGGCTAATCAGAAAGACTAATCCCAGAATCACGTAAAGATTTCTCAAAATTGTAAGGGCAATTACGCTGTAAATGTATGGGAATTACAAATCTATTTATTAATTCTATAATATAACACATGGGGGAAAATATAAGGACAGATAGAATAGGGAGAAAGAAGGGTGGAGCAGAGAACACTGGAAGCTACGCATCGTGATTCCGTGGCGCTGTCTTGTCCGAATCGAATAACCGTTGCAAGAGGTTTAATGATTTGAGAGATGGTTTGATAAGGTACCATCTGCTGCAGTCTGACTAAGCTTTTCTGTTGTTTGGTGTAGTCACTTCAGGCCACTGGCGAACGCACAAGGGGGGGGGCTAAATGGGCTACAGCCCCCTATATTTTTATAAAATAAACAAATGAAAGCAGAAAAGTCGGGAACCCCCCATTAAAGTAATCCCCGATAACCATTGTTGTCTTTCAATAACTTTTAAAACCAAGGTTTAAAATCGTATTTGGAGCTCATATCTGATAAAAAAAGGGACATTATAGAAATTGACTTACAGCGATGTAGCTTATTCTATGATCCAAGAAAGATATAATCTCTGAACCAGCGTTCACATTCAGCTGTAGATATTGGAACAATTTTGATATAATTCACATAAACTTTGAGTGACGTGGCAATGTGTTGTGGAGTTTCTTTGTAGGTGCGAAGATTTTTAACTATTGACGCACACATACTTTCGCTTACAAAGTTTGCCTGACATCTCACACACCTTCACAATTATCTAAATACCATGTATATGCATTTTATGGGACTGTATGCGAAAATATACCTGAGTCTTCAAACCGGCTATTCATATTATTCACGAAAGAAGAAAATGCTTTGGAACATGGTTATCCTTAACTCCGAAACTATCGTCCTTCAAGGTGAATCAATTGTTTTCGATGCTTAAAGTGTAGCCATGTCTAAATATCTAAGAAACTGAACTGACGAGACGGAACTGAACGCTTCCAGATAATCACGAACCGGAAGCCGTTCCGGTCGGCTACGGTTCATTTCGAGCCCTGACCTCACCTTATGCTTCGTCTGTGTTTGTAAAATAACAATCTACGTGTAAATATTTTGTGCCAAACTTCCTTTGTTTTCGTTTTTGTAATCGGTGTAAAATGGGCGCACAGTACTGTAGGTACTAGGTAAATAAACAAATAATGTGGTGTTCTGAACTACGTTATTTGGGTTAGAGGTATTTTACCAGTATTGTATGAAATTCATGATGGAATTGTCCATTTCCATCATGAAACTGTGCACAAGGGCAGGAAACAATAAACTGAGAAAAGAAGAGCGCGTCCAACAGCAAGGCGCCTTGAATTCCAGAGGTTAGGTTACGATGAACAGAAATGTATAGCTTACACTACGTACAACACGGGTTAAAATATTGAAATAATATATATTAGTATTTTAAACGATAGTTTTGTAAGACAGTAAATAAATTCTCAAGTCCGACTTCGCCACCCACCAAACACCCCCTCGGGTCCCAGCTGTGAGTCGCGCCCCATAGGTTGAGAAACGATGCGATCCAATGCCTTATTCCCCTTAGCATTTGAGTCGGACAGAAACAAGTTTGGGAAGAATGCTTCTGCAAGCTGTGTCAGTGTATGTCTCCTGGAAGTCTGCAGAAGGGTCGGCGAAGAGTAGGAATCAAGGAAGGAGAAAGATAACGTTTGCTTCCACAAATTGAAATTGCAGTCAGTGGCGTGCCCAAGGGGTTGGGGGATTAGTGGCGGTTATAACCCCCCGTTTGGCACAGCATTCCTAAAAGAAAAATGTCAAAGGTAGGAAAATATGACAAAATGACTGCCAAGACAAAGTATACGTAACCCCTCATTTTGTAAACTCCTGGGCACGCCACTGCTTGTAGTAGCATACTTTTATTTGCATTCTCTTATTTTAAGTTTGCAGACAAGTTGTCCTTCACTATGTTTATAACTATGCCATATGCAATACAAAATTTAAGGATTGAAAGAAAATCGCTAAGGAGACCGAGGACAACGGCAGAATATAAAATTGCACGGCGTACTTCGGCGACAACATAAAGGGGATAAGTTCTATACAACCTCTCACCTCACTGAAAGCAATAAACGATCTTTCAAACCCATATATTTTATCTTCATATGTTTTTATGGGTATCACTGTAGTTGAGCCTGTGACATTTTGTAAGCTAAGCCTAATGGCGGCAAGCGACTAAAAAGTTGGGAGTTGTGTTAATCACGGAGGAAAAAAAAGTTTCTCGTACATTTTTAAAGCGCACACATCGCGCTCTTTTACTAGCAGATATCTGCATTTCTTATCGCTTTTATTTTCTATTTAAACTCATGTAGTTGTGGAAGAAGGGTTTCCTTTAAATAACAGTGCGTGATGACTAATTCGACTACAATATCGGGATAAAACTAGAGTTCATCTTCGCGATTTGCCAAAAGTGGAAGAAAAGTGAAGTAAAATCAAATCAATTAATCAATTAATAGTGTGTCATTACCGGTCGAGCATCCTTTTCTCCGTCGTTATTTAGATAACGATACGATACGCAGTCTCATTCATGCATCATGATGCCGGGGAATACATATTCAGCTATTGGAAATGCCACTCATACATTTGGTTAATGAATTTTTCAAATATACGCTCTCCTTTCTCTCTCCTCCCCTACACATGCGCACGTGCAGACTAATTCATATGGGAGTGCCTAAAGGGGTGTTTCAGTTGACTATCTGGACAATGTTAGCCTATTTGTCACAAGTTAATTTTCCCCTTTCACAGAAACCATAAGGTGTGTGAAGATGAAATTTTAACTTATGGTTTATGAGTATGCGTTTTCACGTGAGCACACGTTTTCTTATTTTTGTGAAGATATTTACGTTATTTACACATAAATAAATCTAATTAGAATTCAGTAACGCAACTGATATGCATGAAAAACTGTATGCCATGTCTAGTAAATGGAATAATAATAAAGAGAATATTGATCTATTTTACCTACTTTGTGATGAATACTATAAATGTTGTGAGGTTGAAAAGTTTGTACTTCGCTAAAACACGGGACGTTAGAGATTTTATTGCCACAGCCAATTCCTGACGCGCACTTCTTCTCTGTGGAGGCAATGGAAACTGTTTGAGGAAATCTAATAAAACAGGGGAAAGTCAAAATTCTACAAATAACTAAGTTGGTACTTTCTTCAGCATTCCTTGGCACTTTCTATTTCTTTTCAACCGATAGCTGCACTGAGTTCACTATTCGAAGAGAAATGTACAAGAACCAGATAATTATTTATTATTACCCACACAGATTGATTTGATGGCACCCAACAAATGTCAAACATTTCGCTAATTTCCATCATTGTTGTTTCTACTGCTTGACCACTCTAGAACAGATCCTATTAGTTTTTTCTGAAAATAAAATAAAGTGCATCCATAAAATATTTAAGATACAATGACTATCTTTCTTAAAAACATATTGAAGAGCAAGCTCGAAATTATGACTCAAACAGTGTCATTCCATTCAAAGTACACGTTCAGAGGGGGACATTTTCTTCCCATGGTTGGGAATGAAAATATAAATGTAGAGCAGGGCATGGGAAAAATAGAGGGGGGAAATTCCCCGGTTCACCCCTTCATTCGAATACTGCTTCATCCATCCGATCCTATTATCATTCACCTTCATCTTCGTGATTAGCCAAAAGTAGAAGAAATGCGACGTCAAAAAAATCAAATCAATCGGACTCTACTTCAAACCCTGTTTTCTCTAACGTAGACTGTTGCACCACTACAAACATCGCACTGATTACGTAGATCATTTTGCAAACTATTGTGGGTATTGTTAGCATTGTATTATTATTGTTTTGTCAAAATAGTTTGCTTGACACTCGTTAAGCAATCAAGGATTTCCTCTTATCACTGGTGAATCCCGAACGAAGGGTCATCTTTCTAGGCGGATTCCAGCTTTGGCTGCAAGTCGTTTCACTCTTCTGTCTTTAACTTTAGAAAGATCCGACCATTAACATTCAAATCTCGAGACAGCAGAGGAGACATTATTTTCATTGTTATAATGGTACTTTCTACATTCTTAATTTTTTGAGGACGCATTTTGAGGTGTTCATGCACCACTTGCAACCACCGTGCGCACTCCTATGCCCTCACATATCAATTTTAATTTGCTTCATATGTACAAGACGTTGTTTGAAAGTGTGTTAATATCGGGTGTTTTATAGACGAAAAAGTATATATATATATATATATATATATATATATATATATATATATTGGTTACTGGGACTCCCTGTTGGCGTAGTAGTAAACGTCGTCGCCTTGTAATCAAGGAGTCCCGTGTTCGATAACCAGTTGAGACATAAAATGGTTCGTATCCCAGTTTAAACTGTACGTCTAGTCCCGATTAACCATACTGTATGTAAAATGGACTTAAAACACGAACTCGATCAATCTATCAATTTGTTTACTGAAAGGTGCTATTCGGAAATGAGCAAAGCTTTTTCGTTACTTAAAAAAAAATATCCAACTTTAACCAACAAAATTATAATCGAAACGTTGCTTTATATATCTCGGCTATGACTGCTTGGAAAAGTTAAAGGACGCCACGATTGTTAAATGTCCGTCAACTCATTATATTAGCACAATAAATTCTGGGTTCGAATTCCTATGTCAGTTTCATCTGTCTATGTGGCAAATAAATAATCAATTAGAGCCAGAGATATACGTATATAAAGAGACAGTAAACATATCATTTTGGGGGGAGGGGTACTGACTGCATTTACGCACAGCATCGGCAGTATTAAAAACAAGGTCGGTAATTGCTTTGATAATATATCAAAAGGTAAATAAAAGCAAACGTTGTTATTCACTTTGTTGATTTCTGGTTAAATATTTTTTTTACTATTTCATTATCGGAAGAGAAAATTCTTACAATCTACAGAAGAGAAATCATGTATTAATTTCCGAATAATAGTAACCATTTTATATCATATGCATATCATTAACATTATTCTGTTAAGGCTTGCATGTATCCTGCAGCGAAATAGGACACCTGCCAAAATACTTCATCGCAACCAAAGCAGTGACTCAAAGGCCAAGACAGTAGAAATGCATGTTCCAACGAACGTCAGTGGCTTAACCGTTATCTGTTTCACGGCGCCTGGAGTTGTCTCGCTGAGAGCTCGAGTTTCGGTTTCGCTTGTAAGTGAGTGAACACTTATATACACAAGCAACAGTGTCGTGTGCATGGGGGCCATTAGTTGGGAATACAGTACTCCCAATATGATTCAAGTTCGCTGTATTATTAACTTCAACTGCAAATAAAGATGGCGAAAAAGTGTGAATGTTTTCTGCTATCGCAATTGTCCCCAATGGCGTAGTGGTAACGGTATCACATTTAATGGTGCGGTTAGGCGTTTGATCACCATTAGAACCTCGGCGGCTGTTTCCATTGGATGATATTCAGCCAACAACTTCCCCGAAAATTGTTTGCGCGAAATCACACCCATTGCAATGATTACGGCAAACGTTTCGGAGCGTGTTGCAAACATTTTATAGGCATTGCACCTTCAGTGATTGTGGCAGTGATTGAAAGTGCAAATATAACGATTATATTCTAAATGTAGTCCTGCATTTTGTTTAGTCTCTCAACAATGACAAGACTATCTATTAGACTAGATAAAACGATGTGTAGGGCCTCCCACATTCCTCAATCGCGGCTAATTTGGAGGTGCTGTGATGTGAACAAGAAAAAGCATTGATTCAATATTAACATATTATTTTGAGGTTTAGAGAATGATAAAATATGACGTGTGTAACACTCGTGAAATAATTCGTTCCCTATTTATAAATGATGATAATTTTGCAATTATTTGCAACAAAAGAAGAAATTATTCATTAAAAAATTGCTTCTTGAATTTTAATGTTAAAAAGTATCAATATCTATTCATGTTACTGATTGGGAATGATCTACCAAAAGCGCGGATTTTCATAAATGACTAGCATGTGAGTCAATATGGGAAAACAACCGTCTCCTCGAATTAATAGCACGGAGTTAGTGTAGAAACTAGAGCCCCTGGTAGCAGCAGATTTTTCATTTATCCTTTATTAAAGTTCAAGTTGCTGCTTCTCATATAGTACATGCATGCGAAATATTGAGGACAGAGTGCTGAAAACAATTCTCCCCTCTTTCTTTGTTGCTACTAGCATTTCTAGTTTTAGATGAGAGTATTTACGTTTTGAACGAGTTTCCCCCCTTCCCTTGAAGCAACAATGCGGCGAATTCAGCAGTCTTTCAACAACCACCCCTTCGCCCTCTGTGATGTCCCAAACTTAAAATATATATTAGCTTCAAGTACATTAACTTGACATGACATTTGTGTGAAAATGTAAAACAATTTACCAATTGATTTTAGGCGAGTTTAACCACAAATATTTAATTTTCGATAGTTATAACTGCGAAAGTCAGTTAACAAAGCAACACCTTAAATCCACAATCATGCAATTATAATTTATTTTATTTTAACGGTTATCCCATTTTTCATATGTCCCTGGTCATTAACACTGTGTTACACATACATATCTGTAAGTTGGACGGCAGAAATACAACAACTTGAAGTATTGGGGCATACATACTATTCACCTTGAAACCACATCAAGTTGAGGTATTGATACCGATATGGTTGAATGCTCGGCGGAGACCTGAAGGCGCCAATGCAAGTCTTATTCATCTTGCCACTTTTATCGTGTGCGTCTCGAGAATCACTCCTGCAAGCACAAAGTATTTCAGGTCGGCTCTGTGGCTGAATGGTTAGCGTGCAACAAAACTCGGTGTCCTAGGTTCGCATCCTGGAAAACCTGGACATGAAATTATTTTTGTTCCAACAATCTGTTTCATCATTCATCCTAACCTTCATGTTATATGGGATATCTGCGAGAGGAATCCTCAATTTGAGGAAGACACAGCCATTTGCTGGTGTTATATAGAGATTAATTCGACTAATATTACTTCTCGCTTTTGTCTCTTTTGGTCAATCGCTAAGATTAGGATGGAATTGATGCGAGGGCAATAACAAGAATGTATGGGCAGTACGCAACAAACAGACTGAATCTGAGTCTAGACGCGAAAGCACCGATTGTCTGCAAAATGTAGCCCATCCAGAGCGGGATATATAGAATTTGGACTATCCTTTATTTTGGGCACTGTAGACATTTTTATTAATAATTTGTTCTCATGGTACTTAATTTTCACTAACTGCATCATGCTCTGTACTAATAACACTTGTAAAGTTCAAAACATTGATACATCTGATTGAAAATTACTTATTAAACTTCGTTTTCCTTTGAAACAGCCACTTTCAATATATATTTCGCCAGACAACACTAATACCGCACACGCACTAAAGGAAAACGAATCAACACTACCTTATGGTAGCCACACTGCACGCGAACCGGTAAATCGGTAAACAATGATGTTGATTTTGGTCGCCAATATCCCCACAATTGACTTTTATTTGTTGGCATTCAAAATGTTTACATTAGTTTTTTCGAGGAACAATTACTTATATTCGAACAATAGAGTTGTATATACTCTTTGTATGATCTAGGTGACGTTTGAAAATAGGCCATGGTGAAAGAACTTATTTAATTGCTAGATAGTCCTTCGTTAACGAAATAAGCAAGTAAAAGGATTTGGCATGTTTCAATTTGCCATGGTTTTCACTTCTGCCCCTTCAGCATCTCATTTTTGTCTGACCCTAGGTTATAGCCTAGGATAGCCTAATGGCAACCCCCCTTCCTTCCTGAGTCCAGGACGTGGAAGAGAGGTTGACATTTAGGCTCTTGCAGGAAAGCCATGCATTACACCCCGCTTCTGTTATCGTTATTTAAGGAACCCTCTCCATTTTATTTGCGGGCAGTATTCCCCACGCTTTCAGTGACGTACTCACAAATGCAGTAAAGGGATGTGAACATAAGGTGGTTTTAAAGGAGTCCTGGGTTCGAATCCCGGTGGAAGCACATGTGGTTCGGATTCCACTTTAAACTGTAGGTCCAGTCCCGATTAGCCTTACTGTGCATAAAGTGGACTTCAAACAACAAATCAAATCAAAATCAAATCATAAGGGGTTATTAGATATTTCTTACCACTCCTAGATCATGCCATATTTTCCTAAATTTTATTTTTATTTTATTTTAAGGAAAGTTGAGCAAAAATAAGACTACCTAGTTCTAAAACTCCTTCTAAATACGCCACTGTTCTTAACTTTACAGCTGACATATCATAACACCCATCTATCACCCAGTAACAGAATTCACCTCCGATTAGCGTGAAACACAATAATAGCATGTTTTGTTAATATTTTCTCGCCAATCTTATATAAAATTAATCATCTCCATAACAGCTACGATGAAAAAACTCCGTGGCGAAACTGCCATGAATAACAAAGGCCTCTTAAGTGGTTTCCTTATAAGTTGACACGTGGTCAGCACATCGAATCCCTTTGCCTCTGTTATCTTTATCCTCTATTTCACGTAGCTCCTAAATTGCCTTCAAGAAACCGAAATGTTCGGTAATGGAATTGAGTTCTAAGTCTACTTTATGCAAAGATGGGCTAATCGGTGCTGACCTATAATTAAAAGTGGTATGCGAACCACAACGTGCATAAGTCCAACAGTAAGGGAGCGGTCGGAGCGTGGGTGACGCAAGCAGCTCTTTACAATGTCATGTTACCCCTGTGTTGTCAAAATGTTAAGCATTCTTGAACAGATGGTCGTCGCCTTTATTCAGTGCTAAGCATTTGTATCATCATGAACCTTAGACATCGAAAGAAGAGATGTAATATTTTTCTTTTTTGAAGCTTTTGACAACGTAGCAATGAAGGAAACTGGCAACAAGGCGGTACTCGGCTAAAAGCGATGTGGAGAGGAGAAAACAAATGACTGTCAGTGACGAATCTACATATTTTTGGCCCATCGCAAAGCATTATTTAAGTTGCCTTGAATGTAAAACAAACACACTTGTGAAAGGAAATGATAAAACATTTCCTCCTGTTCAGTTTCTTCTATTTATGTATGTTGTTTGCTTGTGTCTGCAAAGATTTGATTTTGTTATTTACCTTAACATTGCAACTCTACAATTCTACAATTAGGAAAGATAATAGTAGGCAAATTGTTCACCACCATTTTAATTCTCTCATTACTCTTTAGTGTTGCCCATGGGACGAGACGGGACAGGCTTTTAAAAATTCGAGACGAGACGAGCTTGACCATGTCTCATGAGACAAACGAATATTTTCGAGACGAGACAGCATTTCCACGAGACTCCACGAGACGAGACAGGCCAAAGTCTCGTCTCGTGGGCAACACTACTCTACATCCTGTGTTCTTCTAAGGGGTCATTGATTCTTTTGATGCGAAGCTTATGTTGACTGCGTTTCTATTTCAACCCATTATCATGACACTGTGGAAAACAGACTGAATGAAAATAAAGTGGAGATGGACATATTGCTTTTACCGTTGGGTGTACACTTAGCACTATACGAGCTACGAGCTAGCACTAGCTCGTACAATAATACTACCGAAACATTGGTGGTCACATCCAGTACTCCCAACAGCATTTCACCGACCAGGGTCGACCACCTGGTTAGCACAACGCGCTGCGACGCTGTGGGTTCCGGGTTCGAATCCAGGGTTGGGCATGGACGTTCTTTGTGAGTGTTCCGTGATCAATTTTCATCATATCATCACTCATCCTCATCATCGCGATCAGCCAAAAGTGTCAGAAAATCGATGTAAAATAACCTAACTCAACAAATCCAATAGCATTTCGGATCTTCTCTTTTGTTCCACATTTTCGGATCTGTCTCCAACCTCCTCAAAAAAATTCTGGGTACGAGCCTGTTCTAGGAAGGAAGGAAACAACGCAAGCGTTTAAATGTCTCGCGCTTGCTTCGTGCCAGTTAGAGGTGTTTGTTGTTAACTTATTAAAATCGGGAGTGCAAGGTCAAGAGATTGAAGAGAATACAAGACAAAGGAAGTTCTATTCAATGAAAGAATAAATGTGTAAAAATGTCTAAGCAAGTTTTCGTAAATTTTTCCTAACTGTTTCACATGAGAAATACGACGATCATTTTTTACTTCTTTCGTGCCCCTTAGACTTAAGACCTGCCTGCCTGTATGTTATGCCTCTGATTGGACGTATTCATTCAAATTATAACGTTTAACTAGAATTTAAAACCAGATAAATACAGAATGTTTTAATATTACTGCCCACAAAAAAATAGCATTTTCCATGACCACCCCCCACTTCTATTTATAACATTTTTCATATCAAGCTCCTTTAAGCGCGAAGTCCCGTGCGGTCGCGCACTTCTTCCACCCCTTGCTACACCCCTGCCTCTCAATGCCTTGGATTGTCTCGAAAGTGAATATTCTTTACGTTGCTAAACTAACATTTTCCCCCTAGGATAGTGAAATGATCCACATTAATGAAGCGACTGAAGAATGCGACGTATGTTTACGTTAATTTTAAGCGTTTTTCTACGTCGTAGGTAAATCGTTAATGAGCATTAATGGTGGAATCCGAATGAACACGATGATATATTCATTCCTCACCCAGGATTCAAAAGTAGGGCTTCTGGCTTCGTAGCCACTTCTTCATGGAGGCTGGAAGGTAAGTAATGAATACATTTGATTAGATGATTTTTAGCGTCGCTTTTTTCATTTTTGGCTAATCCAAACGACGAGGATGAGTAATAATATGATGAAATTGATAAAGGGCACCGTCAAGGGAACACCATGCCATGTTCCTCCACCGCGTGTCGAACCCGCGACCCCTAGATACATCAGAGCGTGGTGTGTATCATTCATGTATCCTTCACTACGGCAGAGATCGAGAATGTGTGGAGCCATATCATTTGCTCGAATGGTGTCACGGCAGACTGCAATACACAGGGGAGAACTTTACCTTTTGTAGCAGTCGCCACATATATTTTGATGGCATAAAATCTTCGCTGTCCCTTCAAGTACAGTTGCTTCTGTAACTTTGTAAATATTGTTATATAAAGACCACACTGAGGGAAGGAATACGCTATCTTTCACTAAACCTGAATACTGTGTGACCATTTACTTCATTGCATTATTAATTATAAAATTCAATCAAATACACGGCTATAAATTATCAGGTTTAGAAACGGGAAGAGTATTTATGTCGTTTACATTTTATTTTGCCATCTAGAAAGTAATGTTTACTACAGTGGATTTAATATTTTCGTTAAGGTCATAGAAGGCAAATATGTTGTTTTCAGGCATTATATAAAAAATTAAATCGATGTCTTCAACTCGAGCTTTTTCCCTCAAAGTTTTCTGGTGGGGAAAATTATCAAATGTACATGTCATTGTTCTCTCGGTTGTTTTATGCATAAGATGGCGCAGTGGTAGCGTCGTTGCCTTGTAATCAAGGGATCCCGGGTTCGATAACCGGTGGAAGCTCATAGTGGTTCGGATCCCACTTTAAACTGTAGGTCCAGTCCCGATTAGCCTTATTGTGCATAAAGTGGACTTAAAACACAAAATCAATCAATCAATTATGTATAAGCGAATATCTCTGCGTAAGCATTTGTATGTTATCTTTTTACATTTGAACTATGAAAAAACACACGCAAACCGAAGTGACGAGCAGGACACAGTTCCTACTTTGTGAAAATAACGCAATGGAGAGATCAAGCGTAAGATACCGTGACAACAGACACAGGGGGAAAATGCGCGGTGAACTTACTACAAGCAGGGAAGCGAATGTTTTGCCCCTGCGACGTTTTGGGGTAAAGACTTTTCCCTCTCGTTTAGTCGCACGTTAAACAGAGCGAGCGAGTACAGAAGACGTCAAATACGTGTAGCATGCAACGTCGCAAAAAGACATCGCAGCTCTCTGTCCACGGTTTCGGCGCGGCTGCAGAGGCGAGAGTGAAAACTTCGCTTCACTTATCAGTGTTGCCAAACACGACTGTTAAAAAAAGAACTGCATTGAAATTAAATGTAGTTAAGGATTGCAATCAAGCCGTTAACTTTGAGAAGTATAAACGTTTGTCTTCGTGTTCTACGAATAGGGATCCTATGTTCGAATACCGTACGAGTCTTGGGATGCTTTCAGACCGAAGCGAGAAGCGACATGTGTCACTTGGAAACAAACACTCAATAATATATGCTATGCTGCACGGGTAGCGTTACTTCAGTGAGAAACCCCTCGTTGCTCGTCGCTTCGTGCCAATGGAACTTTCGTACCGAAGCGATAAATGGCTTTGGAAACAAAAATTCTTAAATAAATAAAACTTTTTAACAAATGTGATATGACAAACTACACGTGCCACTTGCATGTTTCACGCACTGGGGACGTTATGGTGTTGCTTCGGTCTGGTGGTCATGCCTACGCATTGAATGCTTTCTTGCAGAGAGATTTTAAACCGAAACGACAGGCAACAAATAGCAAACGACGGCTGCAAATGACACTGAAGTTCATACCGAAGTGACAAGCGAAAAGAAAGACAAGCCACTTCAGTCTTCAAGTAAGCATTCACTGTTAAAGCCCGAACACCAGACCTAGGCGACCCAATTCAGGATATTGACAAACGGAAGTAACAGGCGAGACTTGCTTCTTCGTTTCGAAACGTGTCGCTTCTCGGCTTCCGCTTCTGAAAGTCATGGATGTCATGCAGCGTGTCGCCTTGGTCTGTTAGAGCATTTGAGAAAAACGCTTGCTTGTAGACAGAGGTATCGTGTCACTTGTCACTTCGATATGAACACCCCCTCCCTTTTGCCGGATCGCTTGTCGCCTTGGTCAGAAATCTCCATTCTTATCCTCATCATGGCCGAAAGGAGACAAGTAACGAGTTTCTACTGATAGCATCGTTTCCTGGTAATGGAAGAAAATGAGCTTTACAAATGGATTTCTGTTTACCAGTATTATTGTAAAACCCAACTAATAATTTGTTATAGGCACATATAGAAGGGTCACATTTGGAGGAATAAATTCTATTGTAGCATTTTGTTTGATTGCAGGATTAAAGCCGACCCCCGTGGTGGAGTGGTTAACACATCGCGCTACGACACCAGGGTTCCCGAGTTCGAATCCCGGTCTGGGCATGGATGTTGTGGGTGTCGATTCATCAATTTCATGATATCATCAGTCATCCCCATCTTCGCAAATTAGCCATCAGTGGTACAAAAAGTGAAGTAAAACAAAACAAATCAATTACAATTACACTTGGAGGATTAGAAGATAATAGAAAAACAGATCTGGTTCCAAAGTTTTAAGTTGGCAACATTGACAGCTCGGAAGCAACAAGACGGCCAGGCGAGAGGGGAACCCCGTCAGCATTTGCACGTACCTTTCCTCGCCTCTCAACCCCCTGGGATGTTCGGTACCAATACATGCGAAATAGAGCCAAGATTTTACACACCCACACTTCCTGGTCCCAAGAGATGCGATTAAACACCACACTTTTACACAGACGTGAAGCTTCCAGAGCTGGCAGAGTTTAACACACACGTTAACACACAAATCGAACAAATGGCGACTTCTTGGTACCTTCGAAATACTTCGCGTACATGTCGAAAGGGGTCTCAGGAGTCTCGCAATGGTCTTTTCTTTGTTGGGACCGGCAAAAAGTCCCAACAATTTTTTTGGTCCCATTAAGAAAGGTGTTTAAACATACGCTGGTTCCCACAAGAATATATCTGCGTACTCTCACACACACACACACACATATATATATATATGATGTCTCTGCAATTAAAATTGTATTGCATATAGTATTTTCAGGTAAAGTTTCATGAAACTCACATATTAACTTAATATTTGTTCGATCATTAATAAATTCCAATTTTCTTTCTGATGCATTTATTAAAAACATTGGCCTGTGAACTATGAACTCGTCTGGATTATAATACATATTGATATTTCCTTCAGTTACTCTTTTAAATGCAGTATATGCTTCATATAATTTCAAATAATCTTGATCTGCAATGTTTAAATTGTAATTTTCACGTGGGAGTACCTCATTTCGACCATTCTTCAGATATATATTTTTAATTTTACAATTATCAAACTGGCTGCTATCTTTTTCCTGATTGTCATCTTTCCCTGTCTGAAACAATAAAGCTACAAAATCTGGCACATCGTATTGTAGAGATTGAAACTGATTAGTAATATCAAATTTAAAGAATTTACTCTCCACTGGCCTCTGTATGCATTGTTATGTATAAAATTGTATTGGAATTTGAGGATTTTTCAAAATGATGGCTTTGTATTTGAGAGCATAATTTGATTCATATTCAACTATAGGCATACGTAACTCCATAGATTGAATCACACATTTTGCAGATTAGGGTAAACTGGCATCATTGGCTGTTTCATTTGGATTTAGAGTTTTTTATCTCATTATTAAATGATGATCATTAGGTGATCTGCGAAATTTGATACTTAAACCACCTTTGCACATAATTTCTTTATAATCAGAGAAAAAGCCAAATAGCAATCTCATGGGAACAATACTGTGTGACTTTTCTTATGATTTCTGTTCCAGCCTCGAATCCACCAACTTTATAGTATACACTCTCTGATTTGGATAATTTTAGTGTCCCCACTGCAGTGGATGTATTTCCAGGATAATCAATTCTGTCAATGACAGTACCATGCTTTCTGATTTCAATTTGTAACAAAATTATCTATAAGTTTTACATTAGCAGCAGCTGGATATTCTTCACCATTATTTTTTTTTACAATATCAAATTTTATATACATATCCGATCTATGTTTATGAATAAAACCATCGCCTACTGTAATATCAAATTGAATTTCCTTATTCGGTTCATTAAGATTAGCAAATGTCCTTCTGTTGGGATGGAATGATTGTAAATCATAACTTTCGATATTTTCCATTGGTATTTATTTATATGTTAATTTCTATTATTGCAGTGGTATTAGCACCGGCAAAATCGATTATCTCCATTTTCTCATTTGTAAATCTTATCTCTATGTAATTAATTTTATCATAAAAAAAGAAAATAGATTGGTGAGATTAGGGAATAGATAAAGGGTTCCATAAATTCCAAATTTGGTTTAAATGTGGCAACGACACCTGTCTCCTTGTGAGTACCAATTGAATTTTCTTCAGCTTTGATAATCATTCCTTTGGCAATATTGCAGTGAATATTGAATGTCTCGATAGCTAGAAATTTAGGTATAAATTTACCTACGTGTCTAATACCAGGTTCTAATTTTGAATTGTTCGGAAATTCTAAAAGTTCACCCATGTTAGATAGATCTACTATTTCTTTGGTGGATACGATTTCTACTCTACGTGTTACAGAATTTTGAGAGAGTATTACAGTGTTAGGAAATTCAGATTGTAGAGTGGATAAGTTATATTGTCCAGGAGGAATAATATTTTTTCATTACCTACAAATATAGTATTGTTGTATGAAGTTATATTTGTAATCAGATACATGCTGTAGAATGCTCTCTGAGCTATGGATTTTGGATAGATAATAGAGATGTAGTTCCAAGATTGAAGTTTCAGTAGAAAGATGAAAAATACCCATATTTTATATATAATATTGCGGTTTGAAAATTTCGTAATTTGTTAATATGTGGTATTTTATTTAAAATTCTGAGCATCATAATACAAATATGACCACATATAATTTGATCGAATCGAAATCTTGTATTCGATTATTGTTGTAATAAGTATTAAGATGGTTTAAATAATTAATTAATTCTATAAGTGGTTTACCTCCAAAATAATAAAAAATAAAAACATTGTTATTTTGTTTATAATAACAGATCCAGTGGGTACCAATGTTTTCGGACTTATCCAAACTAACCTCACCACATTCTCGAGATTGGGGACTATCTTGAGGGAGAGAATCGGACATGAAAACTCCCCTGAAATATAGAATTTTAAATATTTTAACTAAAGATTGAATGTTTTCGTTCGTAAGTGGTTTTTCTTTTTTTTTAATTATCTGAGTACTCTGGATTTCACACCACTGCCTAATTATTTCTATATGGACAGATTATGACGTTTCTGTTCCTCTAATTCAGCTTTATTCTTTTTTGAATCGAGAATAGTTCTTGCCATAGCTGCACTACTACCAGCTAAACTTCCCACTGCACCCAAAGCTGCTAGGATGGCAGGAATACTGAATATGAATCCATAACTATGTTTTTTTCTTAAATTTTGCAAACGTTTTAATTGGGGTGTACTGAGTAATAATTTCATCCCATTTTCTTTGGATATACATTGTTTCTTTTTTCCTGTTCTTTTTTAGTTAAAATTGGATTTAAAATTTTTAAATTTTTAAGATCATGATATGGAATTTGATATACAACTCGTTTTGGTTTCATATTTTTTAGGGGTATTTATATATTACAGACTCCACCCTAATTTTTGTTTTGTGTTCATAGCAATTGTTGTACCCAATGCTGCTAGTTTTTCACCCAAAGAAGCATCTCTACTGGCTAATCTTCCAAATGCTGCCTGTTCCAATTTTTGATCAGCTACATGACGATTATCGAGATCTTTGTGTGTGTTGAATGCAATATCATGATCTTTAGAAGCTGCAACGAGTTGATTGATTCCCCTATCTTCTCTTTTTAATCGTTTTTCAAGTTTTGTGCCCAGACCACAGTATTGGTAACCAGGTACATGTAATTCGAATGGGAGTTTATTAATAATATCATTAACCAAACCTCGACCCTCTGATATATTCCAGAATTAAGGAGGTAGAGTACTGATAATTTTAATTAAGTATCCTATACCTCTAGGATAATTTACAATGCAATTGGCTAGTTTGTCACTAATCATGTTTACAATACCCATTTTTTCATTATAGAAATTACTGTTCCCAGCATTTTCTTCTCCGGCTATAACCAGCAATCTATGTACGAGTTTTCTCACATCATCCACCCACACAAACTCTTTAGGTAGAGTATTGTATTGTTTGATACCACTACCGGTTTTAAGTTGGTTCCAGATGGGTTTAATCAGATTTTTGTATATGTAGCTCGATTTTACTCTATTCTGACTGGCATCATTGTTTTGGTATAGAGCATCAGACAATATTAAAATTTCTGAGTAACTCTGGTAATCTTCATCTGTATAATCTCTGGGACAGTTTCCACAGTCCCACAGTACCAGGATATCTGTACCAACTGTTTTTTTTCACTCAAATCAATTTTCACATCATCGCCTTGAAAAGTTACTCTAGATTTCCCAATTTTCCATTGCACACCCTCCTTTGGTTCCATGGTCGGATACAATCCAAACACTTCTTCTTTTTCAAATATTCCAGTACTTAGGTAATCCCTTGCCAAGGGACCCAACTCAATTTATTCAGGTTCACTTATAGTTTTAGTAGGTTTGTTGTTGGAGGGTCAGAGGTGTGTGAATACTAGATAATGATGTAGGAGGAAAATCTGCATAATTTTTAGCAGTAAGAGGTACCAATTAATTTATGAGATTTTTATTTTGTTCTGTGAGACCCTTAATCCCTTTACCGAGACCACTGATTGTATCGATAATTGGTTGGTCCTGACGTTTGTGTTGTTCATAGAATCCTCGATTCTCTGATTTCCAGCCTTTAAATAGTTTGGTCAGGTAATCGTGTAATTTCAAATTGTCTTAGATTTTATGTTTTGTCATATTTTTTGATTAGAGGTTATTTTAAAATGTTATAACGTTTTTTTTATCGATTCTACGTTCATAAAATCGTTCATTTTGTTTCTGAATTTTCTATTGTTGGGTTTTCGAGTCATGTCAATTGTAACAAATCCAAAATCATTATTGTTCCAACAGGATGAACAAAATCTGGAAAACTGGTTGTAATTTAAATCTCTCCCCACAAAATCATCATAAACATGTTTAAGATTAGTGTGAACTTGACGAAACAAACAAATTAGGTTTGTGTTATCCCTCTGTAACTGTTCGGGAATCTTGGAATAATTTTGGGCCAAATAAAAACAATCTATTTCCCTGTGTCGACCCTGAGTGAAGAAATTTCTAATTTCATTTCGATTTTCCAGAATCACATCATCAAATACCACAACAGAATTTTTTAAACAGTGGTCAAGTGGTTTTATATTTGATCCAAATGTGGCTATACCCAGTTCCTCATACAGTTTCATGAGTTGCTGATACATTGGTTGTTCCAAACTCTTTGAGAATACATACAAGCGTCTATTTTTCCAATCTAACCAATTGGGGCCAAGCAAAAAATTATCTACTAGCAGTGTACTTTCTCCACAACCAGAGGGACCTACTATGAGACATCTTATATTATCGGGTAACAACTCACTATTTTTTTTACTAGTTTCAACTAAATTTGGTAAACGTTGTTAAACATTCCAAGTTGGTATCATAGAATCACCTGGTTTCCATCTATCCAACTTTTTTCTTGCAATCCCAACAATTTAACATACAATTTGTAATTTTTTTGTTTAACATTTTTTCAATAAGAAATGTATCTGGATATTTTGTTTTACAAAGTTCGTCTTCATAAAATCTTCCTTTCAGTATTTTATTATAATTAACTTTTATTATATATGTATTCCTGTTCCCTGGTAAAACTCGAACCTCAGTAAACAACTCTGTGCTCCAATTTTTGGTGAAACAATTTTTAAATAAATGTTTGAATTTACGAACTCTCACCTGATCTCCTATTTTAAAATTGTTTTTTTGTTGGGTATTTATATTTTTGACAATAAATAGTAGAAATCAAACTTTTCTCGTCAGATTTGGTCACCTCAGCAGGTATCATATGAATAGCTCTATGTATCGAGTTATTGTAATTATGAACTAGGTCAGGCAAAATTTGTACCCATTTATAGTTACCCTGTAGAGTAAATTGTTTCCACATGTTATTTTTTAATGTTTTGTTGGATCGTTCTACTATTCTTGCTTGAAGATCACTGTATGTAGAATAATATTTAATATTACGTTGTTTCATTTTTCCTGTATCTGATTGCTAATAATTTGGTATCCTTCCCTCAGTAAATATTAATTTAAAAGCCTCGGTCACACAAGTACCAGTTTTGGATTTTAGAGAAAAAGCCCATTCATATTTGCTAAATGAATATATCACAGTGATTAAATATTTGTTACCATGATTTATCTTATGTAATTTTTTTTTAAAATTCCTGTGTTTATTTCAATCAAGTCTGACTGCCATAGATCATCTATGCCTTTTGTTACTACAGATAAACGTTTGTAGTTACGATGGACTGGTCTGTGTAATTCATTAACTATATCTTGTCTAGACATTTAGTACGAAGAGAGAATGTTATATAAAATGGATTATTTTCAGGGTATAATTGTTTTATATCAAAAATTAGTTTATCACCACTTTCAATATCAAAAACAGATATTTGCTCATCCTCATGTATTTTATATTTGTTGGTAGACTCATCCCAGTATGATATAGGTATTTGAACTGCCTTAAGTATACCATCTTTTCTCACTATAGTCAATTGAGGAACTTCAACATGTATTCCATTCTTTACAATACTAAACTTCAGAAATCGAAGATTGCCATCAATAAAAAATTCGTGTACGTGTGTATATGGATATAATTTGTAAACATTACCAGCATTAACATATGTCAAGTGTCCTCAAGCATTTGGAACACTTTGTAATCTAACAATCTCGATAGAGTAAAATTGACGTAATCCTGCATCATCTAACCTGGTTAATACTGGTTCCAGGTGTTCATTGATAGTACGAACCAACTCATCATAACCCGGTTTAATCTTCAAAGAGACATAGAGTTGTTTGAATTGTTCTTTCAAATCATGGAGTTGAATGGTAAAATTCGATAAGTTCGACTCTTGAGCTGCTTCAATGGTGCTAATTTGTAACTTGATGTTCGAGATAATCTGCTATAAACTCTCTACGAGTTTTAATTTCGAACTCTGGCTAGCAAGATTGTGTATTTGATTTCTGATGTCCATAAATAATGAGTGGAGTTCATTGATTATTTGGTTGGTGGGAAGAGTAGCAATAATTTCTCTAATTTGTACAATTTTCCCCTGGATGTTTTTGATATCCTCTGATTTGAGTATTCGATTAACCATTCTTTTCATGGCTCTGATTTCCTGAGAAGTATGTAACCCAGCTACAGTATTCTGAAGTGTAGTCAAAGTTAAATTTACAGCATCTAGTTCGGTTGCATCAGTTACAGTTTTCAAAATTTCTTGGAGTTGTGTTATGTCGATTGTTGCAGTATTTCTAATTTGTACTGTATGTCATCAATCAGATGATGGAAATGTGATAGTTCACATTCGGTATTGAGATTTTCCAACTTAGTAATCTGCTGTTGGAGTATGGCTAGAATTTCAGTAATACCTGGCAGTTTTGATTCCAGAGTTTCCGGTATACTAATTAATTCATTGTTAATGGTTGCCAGAGTATCCTCGATGTGAGCTATGGTTGCTTGTATTTTACGAAAATCCTCAAAAGTTTCCAGCTGGAGTTTAATATTTGTTACACTACGAGCAATGGCATTGAGTTCAGTAGATGAAGGCAAATTATTAATGAAATCTTCCAGGGTTTGAAGTTTGGATTGAACCTGGGTTATGGCTACATGCAGTTCATTTGTTTGCAATTCCATTTTAATATTTTCCAGTGTAGGAATCTCGAAAGATTGAAACTGTTCTCTTAATTTATCAATACTAGCATTTACCTGTTCATATTCCTCTTGAGTTTTGATGCCCGGGATGATGCTTTTCAGTTCGGTACGAATACTATTCGCCTGGTCGTTTAATTGTTGTTTCAATTGTTCCGTATTAGTTTTCTTGATTTGTCGAAATTTTTTAAGTTCATTTTTTAATTTGTCTACACTTTCCTCCAAATTTTGAAGATTGTTTATTGAGGCTAAATTGGTATATTTCACGAGTAGGGATTTGAGTTCGCCATCAATTTTCACTATAGGGTCAATTAGTAGAGTTTGAAGATGTGTAATCTCAGCTTGTATATTTACATTTAATGAATTTTGTAAAATTAATAAATCTGATTTAAGTTTCTTAAGACGTTCATCTAATCTAGCAATATCATTGGAATTATCCGGTATCTCTTGTCGTCTCCTATTTCCAAATATATCCATTTTCTATTTTTTAATTTTTTTTATTTAATTTATTGTTTGGTATTTTTATATGTTTATGAGAGGATAGATTATTCTTATTTCGATGAAGAGAGAAATTAATTTATCATACTCCCCAATTATTTCAGCATACAGGTAATTACCTGCTTGCACATCGTTTGTTGTGTTGGGATCTATTGCATTGTGTTTAATTCTACACAAATTTCGACCTATGTGTACAACTGCTGCATTGGATGGAGAGATACTTCCTTGAATTTTTCCACTGACAGGAATTTTATATGATGGTTGATTATTATTAAATGCATGTAATTGTTTACCCGTATTATGATCAACTTCATACCAGATACTATGTAGATGGATGATAACCAGGCCTCTTAGTTTACGATGAACATCCCTAATTATATCCATGTTTACTGTAATTTTCTCTATTTGTTGAATATGTTTTTTTAAACCCAAACACATTCATGGGCATTATTTCTTTATACAAAAGTAATTAGTATATGTGGTAATATGGAATTATGCAAATACAGTATCTTTGGTTCAGATAAATGGACCGAATTGATACTGGGATATTTTGCAAAAAATTTAAAATTGAACTTGGGTTCAATTATTTTTTTACACTTAGAACAACAAATAAATTTCGCTTCAATTATAAAAAAAGCAAAATTTTAAAAAATAAGAGGAAATGATCTAAATCTTGCGATTTTACTCTATAAAAATTGAATGTTGAGCTCTTGCGTGAAGCAAATTTTCACTATTTTACAGTTAGAAAAACAGCTAAATTTTGATTTTTGATTAAAATTAAACTTGAACTATAAAATACTTGGATTTTGGGGGTGATCTAGAACATAGCATTCTCACTACTGCTGCCGTATGATATTGGTAATGTTACTCCTATACGGTGGACGGCGGAAATGTTTCACAAAACAGGTGAATCTCTTATATATTACAGTGTGTCATGGATATATACGTATATTTTTATTTTGCTTTTAGGTAAAAGAAGTTGTATTCACTAATACGGGTTGTTTTATTACAGTAAACAGTGACTTAGAGTAAGCAGCACTGTATATCATAGGATTCAAAGTTACTCGAGTTTGAACTCTAATTAAAAATTAATCAGTAGACATACGTAAAACGCGTTACATCAATATATAGCTTAATTAATTCTGTTAATGTAGGTTAAAATTTTTTTCGAGTAGATCTTCAATATTTTTATGGTCCTGAGAACGAGCTGCGGTGGTCTAGTCGGATTGTTGGCGTTAGAAAGGTCAGCGCAGTGCGCTACCACGCTAGAGGTTTGGGTACGAATCCTGGTTACAACATGGATATTTGCTTTTTTTCGAAATTAGAAAATAGAGAATTTAGTAAAGAAAAATGATAGGTATAAAAACTAAAGGGGGGAAAATCCAATATCGGGAATTCTACCTATTAGAGGTATAACCCTTGCAAAAAGAAATACGTACGTATGCCGCGCAGACGATCTATCAAAAACATTTACGGTATAACCATCGAAGTTAAAAATCATCGTCACAAGAGCATCGATAACAAATCATCGACTTGAAAAACATCGACGGCCAAAACATCGACACCAAAATCATCGCTATTTTTTTGTCAATATTACTATAAGTATATTTGTTATACCGCGTGAGGCACCTAAAAGTACCACCTGAAATTGCGAAGAAACCAGAAACAGTAGCGATGTGAGGTTTGCGGGAAACATTAATATCAAATGGGGCTCGTAAATCGGAGGTATGGGGTGGGTCGAAAAATATCGACAAATGAGGCATCTGGAGCAAAGTCATATTTTTTTAAATGGAACGATATACAATAACATGCATAATATAAAAGAGCACACGCAGAGAAACACAACGCCGTTGGTCTCATGCATCTACTGCACATAGGAACGAAGATATGGCCATGCGAAAATATGTAAACCAACTAACAAGTGGCCCACTTGACCGTCAGTACCAAGGCATGTACAAGTATGAGATGTCGGAAGCCATTGGACAAGATGAAGACAGAACGTGTTAAAGGAAGAAAAAATACAGTAGACATCGTCAGCACTTTGTATTTGAAAGTGTTACAGCATAATGAAAATGACCATGACAGTATGTCGAAGAACCACTGCGTAAGAAGCGAAAACCTGTCAAAGTGTGTGTTCAAAGTGGTGGCCGTCAGCTGCGATACAGGCAACGAGGCGCACACGCAAAGATCGTTGCACAGAATGTAGCATCTCGTAGGGAATGTCCCTACAGGCCGCAGTAATGCGGTGTTGCATATCCTCTGGAGTTGTTGGCACATCCGGGTAGACAATGTCCTTCTGCTCTCCCCACAGGAAAAAGTCAAACGGTGACAAATCTGGGGAACGAGCCGGCTATTTGACAGGCCCTCTACGTCCAATCCAACGATTTGGAAATGTATTTTCCACACATGCTGTAGCGCGTCTTGCACTGTGAGCTGGGCACCCGTCATGTTGGTACCACATGTCCCTCCTTGTCTGAAGTGGTATGTCCTCCAATAGTACAGGCAGTTCATGTTGTAAATACTGTATGTATCGGTCAGCATTCCGTGTTCCTTGTATAAAAAAAGGGCCAATGAGATGTTCACCCACTATACCACAACACACGCTCACACTCCATGGGCGCTGGCGTTCCACTTGCCGAAGCCAATGTGGATTTGTCACCGACCAATAGTGCATGTTCCTTAGGTTGACATTTCCATGATTGGTAAAAGTTGCCTCGTCAGTGAAGAGGATACGTGACAAATCGGGTGTGTCGTGTCGTAACAACCATGTGCAAAACCGAACACGGTCCACAAAATCATTCCCGTGAAGTTCCTGATGGAGGGAGATATGATATGGGTGAAACTTGTGTGTGTGTGTGCAGAATGCGCAATACACTTCGCTGACTCATCCCAGCATCCCTGGCAATTTCACGGGAGCTAACGTGCGGATTCACAGCAACAGCGGCGAGAACATTTGTTGCACCTGCCTCACCTGTAGTTGGCTTGTTCCGCACACGTGCTCGTGGTGTTACACTTCCGGTGTCTCTTATTTAATAAATAACTTACCAAACAGACGTCGAGATGGCTGTCGTCTGTTCGGATATCTCTCCGCGTACACACGGTAGGCTTCTGAGGCATTCTTTCGGCATTCCCCATAAATCAGGATCATGTCCGCTTTTTCTATGTATGTGAACACCATAATCTTCGCTCTTACCACTACGACTGCTTGCTATGAACTAACACGATCTCGTGGACCTGCTATCAAAACTTGCTCTGCGTAAAGGCAGTTCTGTCAGGCACATGAGAAATCTTACATGCCGTGGTACTGACGGTCAAGTGGGCCACTTGTTAGTTTGTTTACATATTTTCACATGGCCATATCTTCGTTCCTATGTGCAGTAGATGCATGAGACCAACGGCGTTGTGTTTCTCTGCGTGTGCTCTTTTATATTATGCATGTTATTGTATATCGTTCCATTTAAAAAAATATGACTTTGCTCCAGATGCCCCATTTGTCGATATTTTTCGACCCAGCCGATACCTCCGATTTACGAGCCCGATTTGATATTATTGTTTCCCGCAAACCTCACATCGCTACTGTTTCTGGTTTCTTCGCAATTTCAGGTGGTACTTTTAGTTGCCTCACGCGGTATAATCTCTCTCTCTCTCTCTCTCTCTCTCTCTCTCTCTCTCTCTCTATATATATATATATATATATATATATATATATATATATATATATATAAGAAAATATATGCAAAGTGCTTAGGAAAGCGGGAATTAAAACTTACAGGAAGGGAGGGTGAAGCATCTAAGGAATTGCTAAGAATGCAAGCAAGAAAAAGGAGAACAGAGAAAAGGAAGAGGAAGGGATTATCTACGAAGTGAAATGTATAGAATGTTAGAGTGTGTACATAGGAGAAACAAAAAAAGACTGAAAGACAGGTTGAAACAACATAGGGATGATGTACGACTTAAGAGAGAGAGAAATGCAATATTTAAACACACGAGAGAAACAGGACATTACATAGAGTGGGATGAGGCTAAGCAGATAGGAAGGCAGAAGAGAATGCTAGTGAGAAAATGGAAGGAAGCCAAGGAAATAGAGAAGAAAGGTGAAGAAGACACAATGAACTGGAATGGGGAACTTAAGTTAAACAAAGAATGGAAGAAGGTGTTAGAAAGAGTGGAAAGGACAAGAGAGAAAGAGGAGAGGAGAAGGGAGAAAAGTGAAGGAAAAAGAGCGTGATATAAAAAGTCCAACCACATTCTATATGAAAGTAATTATGTTTAGTCGTTTAGGTGAAAGTACAGTTGGCAAGTGAAAGCCACCTGCTAGAAAGTTCCTAACAACTTTCTAGTAGTCTGGAGGGAGTAATGTTTGTGTATATATAGTGCCCTTTTTGCGTATCTTGTTACTTTTGTACTTGATACAGAGTCTGATGAAGACCTTGCTAGAAGGTTGAAACGTTACGTTTAGTTTATGTGTTTAATAAAATAAATTACTGCCTTGGTCAGCATACTTAGTTTTTCATAATCATGGAAACAAGCCTCAATGGTGTTCTAAAGCCCTTTCTTGAATGACACTTGCAAAAGTTAATAACAAAATACAACAACTGTATATTTCAGTATATTAAGTATGAATTTAAAAGTATTTATGGAAAATATTTGTGTTAGATATTCACTCGATTTGTGGATCGAATAGCAAGATAATAATAAACATCAACAATAAAAATTAAATTCGAATAAAATTTATTAATTAGGTATTATTAGAGTACAAAAATATTTTAATCGTAGTAATTATTATTATTTCTTTTACTGTTGTGATTGAAGTATTTCATTGTTTATGATTAATGTAAGCATCATTTCAACCTGGAGAAGTGTTTTCAAAAACGAAATAGCAGTTACATTCTTGTGACATGTTTGACTAATCGCGAAGATGAGGGTGACAGTACGTTCCATCGTTCCTTTATAAACTTTTCAACGTACGTCGAATGTAACTGCTATTAGTTAACTTAAGAGGAAAGTAAGTGTTGTAGAAATTCTCTTGTCAATATGAATACCATGTTACCACCTTTGTTTTTTTTAAATATGTAAAACCATATTTCATTAAATATTAATTAATTAATTAATTCTCTAGCCTTGTTGAATCCGAAAATTCATGATTACAGTTCAATTTGTCCTTATCCTGAGCAAAATTTATATATATTTATTTTTATCTTTACAGATTTCTTTTAGGTCCATCTCCATCTTCGTTTTTGGTTCTTTACCATCAGGTTTCCCAACAAGATTCCTGTAAAATCTACTCTATTCCTTTCTCATTCGTGCCCACCTAAGTATTCGTGATTTAATCATCAATCTGATAATACTTTGAAATTAACATAAATTATGTACTTCTAAATGATGTAACCTTCTCCATTCACTTGTTTATTCATCCCTTTAAGGCTAAAATATTTTCCTAAGGATCTTATTTTCAAATACTCTCAATATCAATGGAAGGGATCAAGTTTTCGCATCCACAGGCAAAATTACTGTTATTGTCTATTTTAACTTTTAGTTTCTTAGATATTAAAAGAGAAGACAGAGAAAAATAACATGCATTAAGCCTTCTTTTTTCATTTCTTCTTTAATGTCATTTTCATTTGTAAGTATTACTTAAATTTAGAAACTGGATCAAACAAGTTAATTTCGGCCTGTACTTTTCTGTTTACTAACTTTCTTACTTGCTTTAAAAAATATTTTAGCATTATTCTTAATAGTATTTACATCATCTCCATATGCTAAACAGTTGAGTCACAGTACTTCGTTAGTTTTTTACCTTCCTAACAGCATATTTCTAAATCACTATTAAAGAAAACAATAGAGATAATGCATCTTCTTTTTTTAATCCATCATGAATTGTACATTTGTCAGACATATTAACAAGATACTTAGGTATTCCAAATTCGAATAATTTATCTCTTTAGCATCTTTAACTTCAATCAAGTTAGTTTTTGGAAGTATAGGTTCTGCTTCATTTGTTTCTGATTTATCTCCTACATGAACATTTAAAAAGTCATTAAAGCAATTCTTCCATTTATTTAAAATAGTCAGCCATTTTTCATCAAGTTTACTTCAGGTTGCCACCACTTTCTAAATTTATTTGCACCTCTGATACTTTTATTTCAATTGCATTAATTTTACTTTTAAAGTAATCTTTTTTTTTGTTACTTCTAAACATGCTGTTCTTTAACCACCTAAGTCTATTTGTATTAGGGCCTCCCCGATGGCGCAGTGGTAGCGTCGTCGCCTTGTAGTCAAGGGGTCCCGGGTTCGATACCCGGTGGAGGCACATGGCACAGTGGTTCGGATCCCACTTTAAACCGTAGTTCCAGTCCCGATTAGCCTTACTGTGCATAAAGTGGACTTAAAACACCAACTCTATATGTATTAGGTTATGCGAACCATTGCTTACTTTTTTCCTTGGTTTATACATTATTTAACTGTTGATTCTATTATATTATGTACGTGCTTCCAATTCTTATTTAAGTCTGCTTCATTTAAATACTGCCGAATAAAAAAATATACAATTGTATAGGTTAAAGTTCATTATATGGAAATAAGTTTCATTTTTTTGAAAGTCATTTTATGCCAGGGATTGTAATTTTTTATAGTTTTTAGAGTAACATGTGCTTTCATAACGAACTAACTAACAATCTAGCATTCTTAAACCCGAAAGTTCATGGCTGCAGCAACACAGGCCTTCCATCTATCCCTATCTTGAGAAAAATCTATATATTCTTAACCATCCCTAGCAATTTCCTTTAGGTCCATCTCAATATTGTCCTTCCATCTTCGTCTTGGCCTTCCTACAGGTCTCTTACCATCAGGTCTCCCAACAAGAATCCTGTAAACTCCTCTTTCCTCTCCCATTCGTGCCACATGGCCTGTCCACCTAAGGTAATTATGTAGTTCTAAATTATGTAACCTTCTCCAGTGATCTCTTTTAGGTCGAACTATTTTTCTATTTGATTAGTTAGCACGTACCATGTAACCATACACCACACACTACACCGCTCCAGAACGTAGTACTACACATGCAGACACCAATTCACGTAACTTCGTCACAGGGGGGAGGGGTCATGACATTCCCAAACCAGTATTATTGATGTGACATTCTTAACAGGTTAATGCCCACACATAGCTGTAAATACATCAATCTCTACACTTCGGAATGTTTGGAATTCAAATAATTCTCGTGACAAAACAAGTAATCTGGAAATTCCCCTTTGCCAACCAATCTGTACAAATCACATGACCCCCTCTCTCTCTTTTTATAGAGAAAGAAGGGCATAACATTCCTAAGACAGTGTTATTGATGTAACATTCTTAACATGACAATGCCTTAATGTTTACGCACATACATAAGCGCATCAATCTCTCCACACCTCCGTCGAATGTGTACGCAAAATCTTGTGCAGCAGTTCGAGTGGTACGTCGATTATACGAGTCGTCATTTTCACGAGGTGTTATTTAATTGGAAGTTTCTCGTTATTTATATATAAATTTTCTCGGGGAAAAATAAGAAACGCACAATCAAGTCAAAATTCAATCTGTGTGAAAATCGATTTGAAATAAAATAATTGTAGCTATTACGATAAAATTTTCAGCTATGTTATTTATACAGAATTTCCGGAGACAACAAGTAACATCTGATCACATCAAAACTCAATCCGATCGAAATTACTATGAAAAAAAATCACTTGATACGCTTTTAAACTTAAAATAATAAATAGTATGTAGCTTTAAAATCAATTAAATACTTAACTTTTAACACTGCAACAACACAACCGTACTCTTCAACTACTCTCACGATTCTGACTGATCTGTAATGCGAAAACCCTTTAAGTAATCTAAGCTCAAAACCATGTTGAAAAACAGAAAACACCACGTCAGATACAAGTCATCATAATATTGCGTAATCACCTGTTGCATAAACATGATGCAACAAGTTACCTTCTGTCCCATTGTAATGTTGCGTAATGTTATGTAATAACCTGTTGCATAAGCATGATGCAATAGTTTACCCTTATAAAAATACAATAAAGGGAGCTTAATATGGGGCATCACAATATTATGTAATGTTACGTAATTTAACTCGTAAGAAATTATGACACTCGTACGAAATACGAGATGAAAAATCACAAAGTTGCAATACTATAAAATCGACAAAAACATCGTCAAAATAGGTTTACCATTGTGGTTAAATTAATAAAAACAATAAACCTCGTACCAAGTATAAGGTGAAAAAACACAGATTAGCAATAGTATGAAATCGACAAAACATCATCAAAATAGGTTTACCATTGTGGTTAAATTAATAAAAACAATAGGGCTCGTACCAAGTATGACTTTGAACCCCCAAAAATACACTACTGGTGACGATCTGTATACCACTTGTTTGAATTGGAAAATTCGCCAAACCGGAAGTTCTTTCCCCGCCATCAATAATCGAATTGTTTCATCGATCATTTTTTGTTTACTCAGGAAGAACCCCAATTTCGTAAGAAATGGAACACATAGATTTAGGAAAACACATTACTCTGCATTATACCACATATCTCCTCAAAACCTGACTCTAAAGGCACGAAACAAAAAACAATCTCTAGAGGAAGTCATAAGCTATAAATTTGGTTCAGTGACTTTAGGACGTAAATTACATACTTTCTTGCATATTTGTGTCGGTAATCAACTTTTACGGCAATTCTAAAAATTAAAGAAAATATTTGAATATTTATTGTAGCATTATCACACAAAAACCATAATTTCAAATTTTCCGTTCTTTCATTTTGGTTATCTTTACTTCTTGTGTACATACAATGCACTGTTTTTCAGATATTATTATTATTATTATTATTATTTCAATTTTTAAGGTGAATATTTGCCTCCATTTTCCAAGATGACTGATTTTCCCCAAACGTTTGGAAGGTGGATTTTCAATGTATTATTTACTATACCATTCCGCACAATCTGGCACAAAGAAACATTTGTGTTGCAATTATTTCCGGATGAAATCGTTTATTTCCTGTCCTACATAGAATTGTGACATGGTAGCTACGGACATGACTTGTTCCCTCGTCGTCATGTAATGTTACAATCTTTCCAGCGGGCCTCCCCCATGGCGCAGTGGTAGCGTCATTGCCTTGTAATCAAGGGGTCCCGGGATCGATACCCGGTGGAGGCACAAGTGGTTCGGATCTCACTTTAAACTGTAGGTCCAGTCCCGATTAGCCTTACTGTGCATAAAGTGGACTTAAATCAGCAACTCAAACCAAACAATCTTTCCATTCCTTGACCTGTGACGGAGTCGAAGAACAATCCATGCATCGTTGCAAATTGAGGGATTTTTTTCTCATCAAGGGAAATTTTGATCTCTCTCACCTCACGCGGTTCTGAGCAAAACACTGAAATCCGAATGAGAGATTGGCGGGAAAGGAAGGGGAGAGGGCGTGGCGTGAAGTTACGAGCCTATTCAACCATGCAAGGCCAGATGCGTTGAGTGGTATACCTTGATACATGTGCTGGAAAAATAGTTTAATAAAAAGTCAGCGGTTTGAATTAAAAACATTCACAATGTCATAGGAATTGGTGCATTTAGACGCTCTGACTTGTATTTGGAAGTTCAACGAGAATTTCAAATAATCATAGTTTAATCTTGTATTTTTGTCACAGAACAGTCAATCCAATTCTTTATTCGGTGCATACAAAAATCTGTAACTTGTGCTATTATGCCACTGATTTGATATAATTTTTGTAAAGGTGCTGGCAAGAACTAGTTGTACTTGATTAGTGTTCGTAGAATCCTCTTGGCAATAACTAAATTGAATAAGTAGATTAAAAATGGTAATTAACTTACGTGTGCGATGAAATGTTCATGTGGCATTAAACTTGGGTTTCTGATGGGACATATTTACATTGAAGAAAGATAACCCATGTAGCACATAAGGGTTTGGCCAACATTGGAAAATGGTTTTAAATTTCTTGTGCCAACTGTTGGCGGACTCTTGGCGATGTCCGCCTTGCCATCAATCTTCCAACCAATTATTTGCCAACGAGCCCAACTACATTGGAAAAATGTTGCCAACAATCTCACAACCAAATCTATTTCCCAAAGTTTGGCTAACTACAGTGGAAAAACTTTCTCATCCATTAACCCTCAAACCAAAAATCAACAAACTATATGCCAATGTTAATACTTCTGGCAAGTTTATGTTGATAATATTAGTAAATATTTTGCAAAGAATTGCATCATTTCTTGTAGCTATAATAATTTATTAGAATTATATTATTAAGACATTTTCAAACACTGCAGGAGAAAATTACAAGGAATGACAAAAAGACTTTAATAATGATAAATATATAAGACTTATATATTTATCATTATTAAAATAAAACATTTCTTAGCGGAGCCAATAAGCAAAACAAATTTCACATACACTATTCAAGATAATTAGCTTCATACATTACAAAAAAAGTAGCAAGATGCTATTGTATTTATTGAAGGAAAAAAGGTGCATGAGGTTGACAATTCAGGTGTCAAAAAACATCATACAATGTCATTTCAATAGAATAGCTTAATATTACAAAATGGAATGCATCCAAATGCTGATGTGTCGGAAAAATCTGGTGTAAGGATACACTTTTTGTGTAAATAAGATGAGGATACAATAACTCTGTTCTTAAATTGTTTTACCTTAAACATAAACAATCTAATGATTGGAAGTGGTGAAGTGAAAATATCTAATTTGTTTATGAAAACTTTACAATTTAAATTATACAAACCATCATTACTACAATCCTTTTCAATGGAGTTTACATGAACAACATCACCATCTTTTGTTAAGAAGCAATTATAAGGTGAGGTTGTTCCCACAATACAATTCCCATTTTCATTCAAAAGAACAATTGTAATATAATTAAGCCTTGTTTCCACATTTAGAAACACTAAGTTGAGAGTTCAGTTCTTTGTCTGAGGAAGACCCTGATACAGGGTCGAAACGTTACCTGTTAATTGTCTTTATCTTAATAAACTGCCTTGGTCAGCAACTTAGTGTTTTCAAAAGAACAGATTTGATGCAGTCATTACTATAAACAGGGGAAAGTTTAATACTATGGCTATTGCTGTGTTTGCCAGATTTTTCTCTAAGTCTTTTAGCTACCTGTTGCAAATAATTCTGTGGACCACTAACCATCTTCCTAATTGTTTTCATAAAATTTTTAAATGGAAATGCAGAATGTTCATCTAAAGGACCAGAGTCAGAAACATCTTCAACTACATGTAATAAATTATGAAAATTTTATATCAAAGGTTCAGAAGAATAATACTCTGGAACATATTTAACAAAACAATGACTGGCCAAAATGTACAGAAAAATATGCAGGACAAGAACATGATTAAATTAATGCTCTGGCAACACATCTTTTAAAACTCTAGTCCCAAAATATAACAGAAATGCTCTAAATTGAGTAGCTACCCAAAATTTGAACAGCTTCAATGATTGTAGTTTTCCTGAGAATTCTTTTGGACAATGCTGAGCAAGGACAATAATCTGTGTATGCATGAACTCAATTCACATTTTTTTGGTCACTTCTCTACCCACACACAAATAAGATCTTTAACAACACCAGTGGCGGAGCGTGACCTTTCCAACAGTGTAAGCCTGTCGTAATGAAGGATATTTCCCGTTGTGTTTATTTTTGGGCTGACATGGTTAGTGATTTATCCACACACATCGACCCCCCATTTTTTCAGAACACTTCCCTGGAATTTTTCACCAAACTAAAAATTCTGGATAAATCTCTGGGATTGGTGTTTTCTTTGCTAGGCTGTGTATCTCCTACATTTCAACTGATAATTAAGTCAGTCTTATTCCTATCACAATGAGTAACGTAACGATAAAAAAATATGCAAAGTTAGATAAAATGAATAATAATAATAATAATAACAACAACAACAACAACAACAATAATAATAAAGAAACGAAAACAGAAGAAAACAGAAAAGTGCAGAATACTTTTTACAACCGCATAACCAAGTATCAGCTTCGCGTACCCTCAATGACAAAATCGGCGCACTTTATTTTTCGTTTCTGTTACTAAGCCTGCTAGAGAAGGAAGGGGTGGGCCTACCTACATCCACAAGTTTCTTCTTGGCAGCAAAATCGTTGCTGGGTAACGGCGTCTGCACCAAGTTCTCCACCCCACCGCACAATCGCACTCGTTTTATTCCATAATGCACTTCACTATCACACGACAGCACAGGGCCGACACTCCACTTTGAATAGATGGAATTCGCAAAAGCAATACCTCGACAACAAGAACGGGGAAAAAAAAGAAACCAGATCCAAAATTGGTCACTGCTCAAAGCAGTGATCTTTCGGACTGTGAGGGGAATAACCCTTTCGGATATAAAAAAATCCCTCTCTTGCCTTAAAATTCCCTATATTTAGTAAAAAAAATAAAATATTAATAATAAGAGAATTACTCACTAATTGTAGGGACATATCCAGAAATTTCTATCAAAGGACATGTAAGTGCTTTCTTAGGATACTGTAAAAGCAAATCTAGCACCTAAAAGATCATAAACAGGCTTTTCGAACACTTTTCGAAGAGTGTTTGAATCACAGACTACGTAATTAATAATATTTTGTTCACATTTGACATGAGATTTGTGAAATTGGTTCAATCTTCAGCTTTCATTAACAATTATTTATTTATTTATTTTTGCACTTTTTAGCTCAATTATTACCAGCTGAGTTCATACATAAACGGAAAACAGAGATCTTAATATTTCTGATGTTTATGCTCTCCTATAAGCTAATAACAGAAACACGAATTTAGCACATCAATGTGTATCTAGTTTTCCTAGGGTGACGAGACGTCGTCTTTTAACCGGACATGTCCTCCTTTTTAGGTGTCTGCCCGGTGTCCGGGCGGATGTTTTAGGAATCGCTTAAAGTCCTCCTTTTTTTGGATAGAATATAGAATTGACAATAGCAAATGTGCTGCACTGACAATCCTTCCACACATAACGATCATCATTTAAGGCATAGCTTATGACTTGGGGCACGTTAGTATTCGAACAATGCTCACCTAGCATCTGGGAACTGAACACAATCACTGAGTCATTAGTAGGGGGCGGATTTATAGGCACTAAAAACCCCGGCAGTGAATAGGCACCAAAATGATGATAATAGGCACTGAAAAGGCACCCTAAAACGACATTAAAATAGGCACTGAATGTGAACTAATTTTAATTTTCTTCTTAAAATGCACAGTTATACAGTGTTAGCACTTCAGATTATACATAAAAGTGCGCTAACGGTTAAAAAGACTGTTATTCTTTTGATCGAAATTCACATTTGCGGGAATCGTCAGTTAAAGTAATTCTCACAAAAAGAGCTTGTGCTAACGACTGTGCGAATTTGAACAAATGATGAAAAAAAACAATTTGAACCATTGTAACAAAAAAAATTAAAACGATGTTCCAATGAAGACCCTCAATCTGGCGAATACCAGATTTCAGTTAGTACAATATCAACAAAGCCTTACATCTTTCAATTTGGGGAAAGCCAAAGACACGTAAAGAAAGCTGAAGTATGCAAAAATTGCGGAATATACATTTTTTGACACCATTAAGCAAAATAGGCACTAACCCTCAAAATAGGCATTATAAAAAGGTGTTTTCGGACTAGAAACACCATGAAACGAACCTTAAACTTTAGGCCCTATGTTTTACTACAAAGGCATAAAAATGGCAAATAGGCAAAATTCCGCACCCTAGTCATTACTATTATTCGAACTCATTGCCTCGTCCTCGGAGATTGCTGGAACGAATGTACTCTGTACAGTTTATTTTCGATTGATTCATTTGGTTTATTTTACGTCGCTTTTCTGCCACTTTTGGCTATTTGCGAAGATGGGTATGCGCGATGATATGATGATTTTGACGAAGGGATACTCAGAAAGAACACCCATGACCAGGCCGGGATTCGAATCCGGGATCGCTGGTGTTGTGGCACGGTGTGCTAACCACTCCGCCACGGAGGTCGGTCAGTTTCTCTTCGAGTTATACCGGGTGTCCCAGAACTCTTTCCCTGATTACGAACTTTATTCATATCCGCTATATGCAATGTAGAGATGTGAAAGTGGTGCCAAAATGTTGGAAAACTAACCAAGTTTATTTGTTGCAGGTTTCAGTAATGTGGCTGTAGTGTAGCAGTGTCAGTACCAAGGAATCCGGAATTAACGCTCTTGGCATCGGGTGGCATCTTTCCATACAATGTTTCTTGGACTTGACAGGATTTGGGAATTAAGATACATTCCATTTTCTAAATACCAACTTATTGATGGCAGATATTCTAGACGAAAGAATTCTGTACATTTGAAAGTTCCTCTGCACTGTTATTGGTGACCGAGTCTCATGATACCAGAGGACATGCTGAGATTTTTCCTGATTTGTGAACATTTCCGGTTTTCTGGGCACTGACACTGCTACACTACAGCCACGTTACTCAAACCTGCAACAAAAACACTTGGTTAGTTTTCCAACATTTTGGCACCACTTTCACATTTCTACTTTGCATACAGCGGATATGAATAAAGTATGTAATCAGGGAAAGACTTCTGGGACACCCGCTACATTTGCGATACAGAAACGTGTAGTGATAATTTTGATTGTTAAGTAATATTTACTTTCATGAAATAACGAAGCCAAAGTGTAAATTCAACAACGATCTTGCAAGAAATTATCCAGCTTTCAAAGGATAGGATGGAAGAAACGAATATGAAGTTGAAAGAGTGCTAGATATGTTCGTGGCATTAAAATCATATTTCTCTACCCAATGTAAATTACCTAAAATTTTAATTTGGTTTTTGGAAATAAGTTAAAGCGAATCTTACTTGTTACATTTGTATTAACTTGAGGGGAGATTTTATTCTAATATCTAAGAATTGGAAAAGGAGTAATATTCTGTGCTTCAAATTGTAGATATTCTTTGTCGTTTGTTAAATAACAGATTAGGCAATTGCTTTCTTCGCTTAAAGGTAAGATTAAATTATTGAAAGAGATTAAATTATGAGTAATGGCAAATCTGTTGCCATTTTTTGTGACGTCCTCTATTTCATGACTTTGTCCTCCTTTTTCGCCATGCTCTGTCCTCTTTTTTGAAGGTATGTGTCTGGTCACCCTAAGTTTTCCCGTATCCCGCTCATTTTTAGGTTTCTCCTTTTTCCCCTTCCTGTTAGATTTTTGCTTCAGAATTCCCTGTTCCTGGAAAAAACCTCCTTGAAGCACCGCCGGTACAAATTTCCTTTGCAGTCAACCATTCAAACCCGACAACGCTGTAGCCACTCCTTTTGCAGGACCTGTGTCTCGCTTGCGCGTATTCAGTGAAGCCAACCCAAGCATAATGGTGCTAAATTTCGCACAAGTTTAAAAAGTCGTTTGTAAGTTGGGGATATAAATAAAACAAGAGGGCCACTTTTCGTTGTGGTTGAATTTTCTCAAACTTTTCACATATAACGTCGAACCCATGCCGTTGGTTGAACCATTCGAATTTATATTTTTGTTATAATTTAATATTGATAATAGGAAAATCACAGAACAATTTAGTTTTTTAGCATAATTTCGGAGTTTAAACGACACCATGGATATACAGAAGGGGCAAGGCAAGGAGACACTTCCTGAAAAATGAATATCAACCATTTTCACACATACAATTTCATTTCAGTCACATCAAATTGTTAAGTATTGTAAGGGCGTTGCAGAAAAATGTTAACTTCAAATTGAATTAGTATATTTTGATACCTAGTTTACCCCAACCCCTGAAAGAAAAATACTTTGCTTAATCCTCCCTGGTGGAAAGAAATACTGCGGACGTCCATGAACAACACTTTTTCTAAACATGGGGTTTGCAACGCTGTTGTAAGCCTGTGGCCGTAGGTTTACAAACCTAGGGTTTGGCCAGCTATTCTCCCTATATTTCTCCATCCAGATACGGTAGGCACTGTCCCTTCGCGTTCAGAAATTTGTAAGGCAACATTCAGACGGCTTACAACTTTTCGCAAGCAGAAGGCGGGAGTTCCCATGTGTCCCCTGGTGCTGAAGTGTTGCAATCTAACAAACAGGATCTCGAAGACTGGTATCGGGCAGAGTTGAACTTTGAAGTTTTTACTAATTTTGTCATATAATTACATACATTTTACTAGAACTAATAAAGTGTAAGCCCAGCTTACACGGCTTACATGGACGCTCCGCGCCTGAACAACACCAAGACAAACTAAATGCATCCAGTCAAGTGGAACTTGTGAAACTAAGCCTACATGCAAATCAGATAAAATGCTTCGAAGCTGCTGGCGATCCTCATATTGCATGTTCTTAAAATTTGCATCTGTCCTTAGAACTAAATCATGCTCATACTGCCATGTGGTTCTCCCTAAGTATGTTCCTTCCTGAATGCATTTCTCACAGCCGAATATTGAGTTATGATATATAATGCACTTAAAAAGTGCTCTTGCTGGAGCATCTGTTACAATGCAACGTATGAAAAATCCATATAGTTTACCCTCAATCAAAATACCTGTTCTTTCCAATTCAGAACACTCATTAAAAAATTCAAAGAAAAAAGCATTGGAAGAGCTTGGGTTTGTTTCCCCATAATAAATTGCAATGATAAATGGAGCCTGATAAATTAATAGCCTGATCTAAAAATCCCAGCAAAAGCCAAAAACATCTTATGGAACTTTTATGAAATGGAAGTCCATCAACGTTAATTTTCATTTTTAAAGATTGTTTAAAATGTTCAATTCTTTTCTGCTTTTCAAAAATCCGATAATGTGGTGTAGATATCAACCCTGATGATGCCTTTTATAGTATGTTTTCTCTGACACCAAAGTAAGCAAATTAACCTCCTGAGCATGTTTTCAAGTCTATTGCTCTAGAGGTTTTATGAAGAGTCTTTGAATCTAGAGGAAGTTCTGGTTGTTGTTAAGTCCTCTTTATACACAGTAAGGTTAATCGGGACTGGACCTACAGTTTAAAGTGGGATCCGAACTACTATGTGCCTCCACTGGGTATCGAACCCAGGAGGAAGGTCTGGTATGTAAGGTTCCAAATATGGAGGAGATCTTGGTTTGCACTATAAGCAATATTGTATTTCTTTGCCCAAGAAATTATTTTTTCTGAAATAGGAGGTGAGGCAGTTTCCAAATCTGTTACATTACCCTAACTACTGCTACCACTACATAAACTACTTGTAAAAGCACACATTTTCATCGCAAATATTGGAAAATGAACTTGTAGTCTGAACAACAGAACCACTTTGAATTATGTCTGTAGATCCTGAAACAGAAGGGACTTCATGAAATTCACTCATTGTAATCTCTGTAGCTTTAGAAATGACTCGTCTCTCATGCCTTGCTGAAAAACTAACACCGGTCTTTACTTGTTTACTTATTTCTTGATGTTCCTGCAGTTGCATTTTCCTTTCTACGTTGCTCTCGGCCGCCATTTCTATCTTTGACAAAGTGGAACCAGTTTCATATCACTAAGTGTATTTCAAAATCTGATGGATTTGATGTACACGAACTCCTTAGAACTGGAACTCGAAACAATTCAAACTGATAGATACATGGATCAACTCAAATGCACCCAGCTCAAATTTTCTATTGGTTCCAATTGAAATTTCAATTGGATTGAATTGGATTCAATTGGAATGTATCGGATTATATCGGATTCTTTATATAGCTATCGGAATGTATTGGTTTCAATTAGAATCTCAACTGAAACTAATTGGAAAATAAAAAAAAATCCAATTGGTCAATTGTATCCAATTGTAAGATTGTATATTTTGGAGAATGAGTATGTTATAAATTGAGGACTAAAAGTGGTAAACGTTGTAAGTGCCAAAAGATAAATTGTTGGGAAATCGCACCGTTCCGCACATCAGCCCGTAAGAACGTGCACACTAGTGACCTCTTTAGACGCCCGTTGAACTACGAAGAGAGCTACCAGCCACATTTCACGTTTATTACATTATAAAGCATGGAACATTTCACAGTTAAACGTGGAAAACGGTGTTTGAATTATTGTGGCACTTACAGCGTTTACTAATTTTCATCTTCAATTCATTTATTGACTCAAAGCATAGGTAGTTTAATTCTTGACACAATATTTCCTGTGATTTAAAAGACATTGGAAAAGCAGCACACTTGAACTCAATTTCTTCTGAATTCTAATGCATACTACTGAAGTCAGATTTATCTTAATAAATACCTAAAATCAACTCTTTCTTAAGAACCAACTCAACCTTAAAGCAGCTAGTAGTTGGAATAAATGTTCATATATTAATTCTTTATTTTGTGCGATATAGAATTCCCATGGTTATTCTTACGTGTATGTAAAGCAATTGGAAATATTAGCATTCTTTTGATCAACTAAGTCGATCTCGACATTGTTTCGTTTGTTTATCACTTTTTCAAGTATAACACCATTAAGCCTTGTTTCCATGATATCGTCCTGCTTTGTATATTGTTACATTTGTACTTGGTGCAGAGTCTGAAGAAGTCCTTGCTAGAAAAATTGAAACGTTACGTTTAGTTTATATTTTATAACAAAATAAATTTCTGCCTTGGTCAGCATATTTAGTTTTTCACTTTTTCAAGTGTAATGGGTCAGATTCTTTGTTTAACCTAATATGTTGCTCTTTTCGCATGCATAAAAGAATGTCAATTTATGAGTGAAACAGCACGTTTTTGATTATCGTGAAGTATGTTAAACACAATGAAGCTACAGAGTTAAAAATGTGTTCATATTTTTGAAATATTTTTGTATGTGTAAGTAGACCAGGTGCACCGGTTCTGCAACCGAAAGTGGAGCTCGGTGGAGCTTGCCTTAATGGATTTCTCTCGTAAGGCATGAGCTCCATTTTCTCGCAGTGTTGCCAGCTCCTCACCCGAAAAAAAATCACCAAGGTTTTTGGGTCTAACCTAACCTAAGGCAAAGAGTTGGCAACACTGCAAAGCAAGCCTCAAGCAGTGTTGCCAACTTGTTCTTGACCTATTTTTTATTTTACGACGTTTTATGCACTAAACTAACCTACAATGAGAGTAGTATAGTGGCACGGGTTCGCCAACCGAAAATGGGGCTCCGTGGGGCTCGCAGTGTTACCAACTCCTTACTTGAAAAAATCACCAAGGTTTTTGTTTTTGGGTATAACCTAACCTCAAGCAAGGAGCTGGCAACACTGCTTGAGGCTTTTCTCGCAGTGTGGCCAACTCCTCACTTGAAAAAATCACCAAGGTTTGTTTTTGGGTCTAACCTAACCTCAAACAAGGAGCTGGCAATACTGCTTGAGGCTTGTCTTGCTGTGTTGCCAACTCGGGTGAGGCGTAGCCTTTTACAGTGTATGTTAACGTCACTAGCAGTGTTGCCAACTCGGCGTAGCCTTTTATGGTGTATAATTTTTTAGCTTTTTTGTGTGTGAGTGTATATGTGTTGCCAACTCGGCGTAGCCTTTTGGGTGTATGTTAACCTCGCAGTGTTGCCAACTTGGCGTAGCCTTTTGGGTGTATGTTAACCTCGCAGTGTTACCAACTTGACGCAACCTTTTGGATGTATGTTAACCTCACAAACAGTGTTACCAACTCCTCACTCGAAAAAATCACCAAGGTTTTTGAGTCTAATCTAACCTAAAACAGCTGGCAATTTTGCTGAGGCTTGCCTTGTAGTGTTGCCAACTTACTCGAAAAGTTACCAAGATTTTTGGGTCTAACCTAACCTAAAGCAAGGAGCTGGCAACGCTTGAGGCTTGGCTTATAGTGTATAAAGCAATTTGTCAACCTACTGGTATTGTCATAGCTTTTTACGAGAGAGAGGAGAGAGGGGGAAGAGTTAAAACAACTGGCAGCTGCCAACACCTACCCACAGCTTTTTTTTTTGTTTGGTGTAACCTCTAAAGCAACTGGCAAGTTTGCTTGAGGCTTGCCACAGTACATAAAACAATTTTTTGCCAACCTACACACACTGGGGGCAAGGAGAGCCGGCAACAAATATATACTGTTGTAAAAGAGATGGATGGCAGCATAGTATGTGTGTGCGTGTGTGTGTAGCATTATTAACTAGTGTTGGCAACCCACTTACAACTAAAAAAATAGAGATGCCAACGTTGCTGTAAAAGAGAGAGACCTATCGTGACCTTTGTAAACCTCTCTCGGGGGAACGATGTGCCACACGCGCGCGCGCTGGCGCCTTTATTATTTTCGTATTGCATACAATATTTATTGTGTTTTTTTCTATCTACAATCATATTTTTCTTATATATTTTTTTATTTTTTTTATAGGGTTGATTAAAGCACATATTTGAGGAGGACAACGCCACCCATATATAAATAAACCCCTCGAATTAACACTAATTAGAATTACCTTACAAAATTTTTCTCATAAGGCATTTTTGTTTTGTAAACACTCTACCACCAACAGATCACATATAAATAAACATACCCCGAAAAAATGCGCTCCATGAAAAGTTGCCCTGTTTGCAAAAAGAGCATATCAAGCCAACATTTTGTAAGACATTGTCGCACCTGCGTGCCAGGCAAGCATTTGGCTGCCACCGAACTGTGTTCCGGATGCAATAAACACATTACAATTGCGTATGCCAAGAAGCATAAGCTTACTTGTTTAAGCAAAAGTACATCTGGGGCTCAACCGTCGACCAGCTCAACCAAGAGGAAAGCGGAAGCCGACTCGCCACTATCTGCCAAACGCATCAAGACTGTGGCGAAAGCAGACCAGTCTGCTTTCGAGCGGTTGTTAGAGGACTTTCCCCTTACTTCGGAGGGCTCATGCGACGTGCGTAGCTTTTTGGAGAACGTGCAAGCGCAAATTTTTTCTATCCTCGGCGATGCGCTTGCAACGCACTCCACCAAATTCTATGCTTCGCTACGTTGCCAGTACAAGAAGCCGTCTGGTGAAATTTACAGCTTCTGCCACAACACCAAGGCGAAGACGCTGCATCTGGCGGATGTCGACAACCTAGAGGTTATTTACAACAAGTTTGTCGAGGAGCTGCTGGTTAAACAAGAAGAACATGAAGCTAAGGGCTCGGGGGGTTCGCTGTGTGGCGAGCCTCACGAACTGTGCGTCAAACTTTGCAAGTTTGTGCCTCTCTCCGCCTCCAGCTACGTCCCCTTACCACCTACGATTGTGGATAAAAAGGCTGTCGTGAACATTCAGAACAGTGACGCCAAGTGCTTTCTCTGGTCGGTGCTTGCAGCGTTGCACCCTGTTGAGCCAAAAAACCAACCACACCGAGTTAACCACTACCTACCCTACGAGCCAGAGCTGGAAGATGCGATGGCTGGGATCGACTACCCGGTGAAGGTCTCAGACATTCGAAAGTTCGAAGCCCGTACACACAACCCTCGGTTGGCTATCAATGTTTATGGCCTCACCGACAAAAATGTGGTGTACCCTATCCGGGTGAGCGACGTAGACGACGATGGTGTGCAGGAAATTCACCTTCTGCTCATCAAGGACGAGACCCACCACCATTACACCCTCATCCGTTCCCTCTCTCGACTTGTTTCGAGCCAACGGAGCGAAGACAGTCACCACATAGAAGTTTGTTGCAGGTGCTTGTCTATATTTCGTAATCAGGAACAGCAGGATTACCAGCGCATCAGAGGTCGCAACATCGCTGCCGAGAAGCTCGCTAACCACAAGCTCTCCTGCAATGCCAACAAGCCTGGGACGACAGTCTTGCCCGAACCTGGCACCATGATGCGTTTCAAAATGCACGGTGCCATGGTAGAGCACCCCGCCATCATCATCGCGGATTTTGAGGCCTTCCTCAAACCCCTGTCCACTTGCGATCCCGATCCCGAAGTTTCCTCCACCACCCCTTACCAACTCCACGAGGCCTCGAGTTACGCCTACGTTGTGGTGCGACGAGACCAGCACATCGCCCCCAAGCCCTACGTGTACCGTGGTCCCGACGCAGCCAAACACTTCCTCAAAAGGATGGTTGTGGAAGCCAACAAGATAGGGAAGGTATTGTCGACCCCCAAGTCTATGCTCCCACTGTCCCCCAACGATCAACGTAGACACGACGAGGCCATCGCTTGCCCTGTCTGCGTTGAGAAGTACACTGCCAAAAACCATAAAGTCCGACACCACGATCACTTTAACGGTAGGTACGTTGGTCCTTGGTGCAACGACTGTAACCGCATGGCCCAGGACCCGCGCTTTATTCCGATCTTCTTCCACAATGGCTCGGGGTACGACTTTCACCACCTGATCAAGCATCTTGGGTACGACGACATGCGAATCAACGTTCTCGCCGAGAACGAGGAGCGTTACATCAGTGTGAGCAAATGGGTTCAAATCCCAGAATTACGCTCTACCGTCGAGCTTCGCTTCCTCGACTCCCTGAGGTTCCTCTCGGCTAGCCTCGATGCCCTGGCGAAAAAGCTCAGCGACGGGCAAATGCTCATTACCACTGCGAATTTTTCAAACTTGGACGCCAGTCTCTTCAGGCGTAAAGGGGTCTACCCCTACGAATACGTCACCGACTCTACCAAGTTCGCAGAGACGTCACTACCTCCCCAGGCGAAGTTCTACAGTCAGCTACGAGGCTCGAACATCACCGACGAAGAATACCACCACGCCCAGTCCATGTGGCGCGAGCTGGGTTGTCGAACTCTCGGGGACTACCACGACGCGTACCTCAAACTTGATGTGACGCTCCTCGCCGACGTGTTCCAGGCGTTTCGTGCAACTGCGAAGAGCATCTACAAACTGGACCCCGCCTACTTCTATAGCCTCCCCGGACTGGCGTGGTCAGGCATGTTTCTGGTGACGAAGATCGAGCTTGAGCTTCTTTCGGACGTGGACATGATGCTGTTTGTAGAACGTGCCGTGCGGGGTGGAATGGTCCAGGTGTCGCAACGGCACGCGCGCGCCAACAACCATCACATGGCTACTGGCTACGACACCACCCAACCGTCGAGCTACTTCATGTACACGGACGTGAATAACTTGTACGGGCACTCCATGATGCAGCCACTCCCCTTTAGAGGGTTCAAGTGGGCTGATCCTTCCGAATTCGACATCAAAAACTTCGACGATTCGGAACATGGGTTCTTCGCCGAGGTGGACCTTGAGTTCTCCGAGGAGCTGCAGGATTTGTTCTGCGATCTCCCCCCTGCACCCGAGTTCAAGTGTCCACCCGATTCCAACCAGAAGAAGCTTGTCATGGATTTCGAACCCAAGAAGAAATACGTTCTTCACTACCAGAATCTCCGGTGGTTGATGCGGCAAGGGGTCACAGTCCACACAGTTCACCGCATCCTCAAGTTCGAACATTCTCCATGGTTGCGTCCATATATCGAGCTCGACACTGAATGCCGCACCACAGCCACGTCCGAGTTTGATAAGGATTTTTTCAAGCTCATGAATAATGCGGTGTTTGGCAAGACCATGGAGAATGTACGGAATTACGTGGACATAAAATTGGTGACGAGGAAAGAGAGATGTCGTCAGCTTGTTGCAAGTCCATTATTCAAGTCTCGAACAATCTACAACGAGCAGCTGGCTCTGATTCACATGAAGCAACGTGAGGTGAAGCTCAACAAACCCATCTACGTTGGAGCTGCTGTTCTGGATCTGAGCAAGCTCCACATGTTCGAGACGTACTACGACACATTACGCCCACACTACAAGCACAACATCTCACTTCTCTACACGGACACGGACAGCTTGGTGTACCACGTTCGCACAGCCAACGCATACGGGGATATAGCCACAGCTCAATCTTTTATTGAGCTTTTCGACACCTCGGGCTATCCCCAGCCAAACCGATACAAAATCCTGGCTCGCAACAAAAAGGTGCCTGGCAAACTCAAAGATGAGAAGGAGGGAGACGTGATTCTCGAGTTTGCAGGTCTTCGCCCCAAGGCCTATACCATCAAAGCCGAAAACAGTGTTACCAAGAAGGCCAAGGGTGTCGGCAGACAGGTGGTTCGGGAGCATCTCACATTCGAGGACTTCGTGGATTGCCTCAAGACCGGGTCGTCGGTTCTAAGAGCAGAACAGCGTATCCAGAGTGTCGACCATGTGTTAACCACCAACAAAGTGAGGAAGATTGCCCTGGATCCCAACGACGACAAGAGGTGTGTTCTCCAATGTGGAATCCACACACTGCCGTGGGGGCACTATCGCTTAGCAGAAAGCAAAACCTGCAACATATGCCCTTCAACAGAAGATTCATAAAAAAAAAAAAAAAAAAAAAAAAAAAAACCACTGACAGTCATTACAAAAACTTTGACCGTATTTTAAATAACCAGCATAATATGAATCTTTTTGGTTTCCGAAAACAAACCAACATGGAGGCTGTACACCACACGACGACAGATCATGAATTTCTACCTTCCATGTTAACTAAACTCAACGGTCTACTGATTGTTCACCTTAACAGCATTTGGACGAAATTGGATGACGATGTGGGCAAGATGTTTTACGTCTTCAACAACAATTTACATTTTTACAAAATTCCGATCGATGGAAAACTTCAAATCACCGTGAATCCGGAAAACGTAGGCGAAATCAAAATATCTACCGGAAAGAACATTTTTCGAATCAAGCACGACAAGATGTTTTCTAACATTACGTACGATGTTTCCGCAGGAGATTACCTGTACGTCGAACTCCTAGGAGATTACGACAAACTCATTCCTCTCTTCGTAGAATTACGAATCGTCTATCCTATTATAAATAACCGTTAACCAAAATGCCTAACGATATTTTCGGCAACACTAAGCGTGTAGACCATGCAGAAGAGATTCTTATGTTGGATGTCCGAATTAAAAAGTTGAGGAGCGATTTGATCGCTTTGCAGGAGACCTTAAACAAAAGTTTAGAGTCGGAGATCGCTACGCTCCAAACGCAATGTCTCGACCCTATTTTGAAAATCGATTCCGAACTGAAAACGCTCATAAAAAATTATGTGGACGTACCTTCTTACGACAACGTTCAAAATATACAGTTGAGCGTGGATAAGCTTCAAAATGATTTGGCCAAATTACAGCAATTTCAATCGAAAAATGAAGATTTGGAAAAATTAAAACTCGAAATCGAAGAACGAACTTCCGCAATAGAAAAGAAATTTTCTGAACTTCAAACCGTTGTGAAGGATATTGATGTAGAACGTATGCATGTTGTTGTTTCCAAATTACAAGAAGAATTCGCCAGCACGTTGGAAGAAATTAAATCCAAGTTACAGACTTTGGAAGATACTATGACGAATCTACCATCGTCAGACGAACTGGAGGTCATCGGCAAAAGCGTCGCGATCATAAAAATTCAATTGGAGGCTTATCAAGATTTCGAACACATTCAAACCACCATCGCTACGCTTCAGGCGTCTCTGGAGTTGATCAACGAAGAAATTAAAAATATTCACGCCGAAGCAAGTGCGTTGACGAGCATACAAGACACGTTGAGCACGGTTCAGCAGAAGATCGAATATTTAGAAAATTTGAACGTCGAAACCAATCTTGCTCATTTTCATCACGTACTGGACAACATACAGGCTGACTTGGAATCGTTACGGACGAGCGTACCTTCGAGCGAAGATTTGGAAAAATTGAAAACGGCGGTGACGGCACTATCCGATTCGAGCGACATCAAAAGTTCGTTGAGCGATCTCGAGAGTAGGGTGGCCAATCTCCCCACCTCCAAAGAATTGCACGCTTTGAAAAGGAACATATCACGTATGCTGAAACGACTGGAAACGGAAACGGCGAACGTGGAACAGATTCGAGACGAACTTGCTTCGCTGGTGTCGACGTTGCCCACTTCGCAGAGCGTCGCCGACCTTCACACGCAGTTTACCGAGATGCGAAGCATCGTGAACGATCTTACCGAGAAGAGCTCGAAATTGAATCAAGTCGAGAACCTTCAGAACATCGTCGTCAACATCAGAGATCAAGTTGGAGTGCTGGAATCCACGCAGGAATCGACGCTGGCCTCTTTCGGTGCCAAATTACAAGAACTCAACGAAAACTTCAAGCAGTTGAACGTGGAAGTGAAAATCAAACCGTCATTTTCTACAGTCACGGATACCATCGTCGAACATTTGTTGCCCGTACAAAATACACTGGGACAGCTTCACAGCAACCTCGTTAGCGTCGATACTAAATTCGCTAAACTGCATTCTCTGCAAGCCATCGAAATCAACAGCGTACCCAATCAACAGAGAATCTCCACGTTCGTCGAAGGTAACAAACTGTACATGTTACATCCTTATCATCCGTACTACAAGTTTCTCCTCGATGGCACGATTCAGATAAATGAATTTTCGTACTGGTCTCACGGCAGAAAAGCTAGCGTTCCCACCATGACCTTGATATCGAATCGTGGTGTCCAGAAAGCAGGAAACATTCCTCTGGCACGTTGAAACGAAACGCGCAACATATATGAAATACACGAAGACGAAGATCTCACCGTTTTTGACGTAAGTGCCGGCGATAAGCTGATCATTCAAAACACGAGCGAAGTGCCACCCTCTTTGAATCCCATCACGCTGGTGCTTCTCTTCAAACGTAATCTCTAAAAAATGTCTAGGCAAGCCATCGTCGAAGAATTGCATAAACCTGCACGCCGCAACTACGAACGTTTGGCGGTGGTAACCAAGGGAATCGATGACCTCTGGCAAAGTGACCTCGTGGAGATGAGCAGCGGCAATTTGAAAAACGTACATAAATTGAACAAGTGCAACAAGTACCTCCTCACCGTCATAGACACGTTTTCGAAATTCGCATGGGCTCTACCTTTGAAAGCCAAAACAGGAACGTGCGTAACGGAAGCATTCAAGACAATTTTTCGCGAAAGCGGCAGACGGCCACGGTTTTTGCAAACAGACAACGGTAAAGAATTTTACAACGCCGTATTCCAAAAGTTTATTCAAAAACATGACATTCGGCATTATTCAACCTTCAGTCACATCAAAGCCAGCATCGTGGAAAGATTTAATCGAACCTTGAAAACACACATGTGGAAACAATTCACGCTTCGAGGAAATTACAAATGGGTCGACATCCTGCCGGAACTCGTCGACACTTATAATAATACAGTACACAGAACCATAGGCATGAAGCCAGCTGACGTTACGAAATCTGACGAGCCGCGTTTAATTTCTACAGTTTACTGTCCAAAGTACACTCCCACGACTACCAAGAAATCAAAATACAAAATTGGAGACCAGGTGAGGGTCAGCAAATTGAAGCGAACGTTCGACAGGGGATTCACAAAAAATTGGAGCACGGAACTTTTTACGGTGGTTCGAGTTTTACCCGGAAACCGTCACACGTATATAATAAAAGATAGTAGCGGCGAGATTTTGAAAGGAAGATTTTACGAAGAGGAACTCTCTAAAACTAAATATCCCGACACGTACCTCATCGAGAAAGTTTTGCGTAGGAAAGGTGACAAACTATTGGTGAAATGGCTGGGGCTTCCGGAAAAGAGTTGGATCGACGCGAACGAAGTGATTCTATGAGTACGTGGAACGTGGTGAAGCGTCTACCGGATTCGGAAAATCAAACGAAGAAAAGAAACGGCGAGTTGCTTCCCGACAGCATCCGCTGTCTAATCGTAGGCCCTTCAGGGTGTGGGAAAACGACACTGCTCGTGGACAATTTTCTCCTCGCACCGAATTGGTTAGATTGGAAGAACCGGCACCTCTACGTATTTTCGAAAAGTAAGAAAAGTGGTTCTGGACCCACATGACGATAAGAGATGCGTTTTATCATGTGGTATACATACTCTACTCGTCAACTATTGGTCGTTTCATGGTTGTTTATATACGTCTCGACGTCTAGAAAATCGAACGATTCGTATGGATATACACTCTTACTCCTAAGCAATTTCAGGTCCAAATTTGGAAACGTGTCAGACGTAATTTTGAATTGGGCATCAGATAATTCACTGGTCAGAGTGGCAAGGCTAGCCGACAGAAATCTATATGAATCTAGAAATCTTAGTTATATGGGCCTGCCATTAACAATTATTTGCTAATAGCTATATATTTTTCGTCATTTTCTGCTAAAATATTTAAATCCTGCTTCTTAAATGCGGCAGTTTTGCACATAGGTCGAAATTTGTATAGAATTAAACATAATACATTACTTCCTGATAAGTCTTATTATGTGGAAGCTGGTGAATTTTTTAATGCTGAGATAATTGGAGAGTATGATAAACCGATTCCTCTGTTTATCGAATTAAGAATAATCTATCCTCTTATTAATATATAAAATACCTAAAAACAAAAAAAAAAAACAAAATAGAAGGCGACAGGAAATTGAAGATAATTCCAGCGATATTGCTAGTTTAGATGTACGTCTAAAGAAACTGAAATCAGATTTACTCATATTACAGAATTCACTAAATCTAAATATTCAAGCAGAGATTACAAATCTTCAAACTCAACTGATTGATCCTATAGTAAGAATTGATGGAGAACTCATATCTTTGCTCGAGAAATATACTAATTTAGCTTCAATAGATAATCTTCAGAACTTAGAAGAGAATATTGCCAACTTGAAAAAAGAACTTGATAAATTTAGACTAATCCAGAGAACGAATACCGAACAGCTGAAACAGCAATTAAATGACCAGGCAAATAGTATTCGTACCGAACTGCAAACAATCATCCAGAATATCAAAACTCAAGAAGAATATGAGCAGGTAAATGCTAATATTGCTAAATTGCAAGAACATTTTCAATCTTTCGAAGTTCTTACATTGCAAAGTATCACATCTGAATTACAGACAGATGAACTGTATACAGCTATAACGGAAGTTCAATCGAAACTGCAGACATTGGAAGATTTTATCAATAATTTACCTTCATCTTCTGAATTAAATGCTATTGCTCGGAGCGTTGCAGGCATCAAATTACAGTTGGAGACTTATGAAGATTTTGGGAAGATACAAGGTACCATAGCTCACATAGAAGATATTAAGGCAACTATGAGAAATGAGCTAACAAGTGTACAGGAAACTCTGGAATCGAGACTGCCTGGCATTACTGATATTCTACCTATAGTTCAACAGCAATTTACTAAGCTTAAAAGCTTGAATAATGAATAAGAATTATCGCATTTCTATCATCTTATTGACGACATTCAGAGTAAATTAGAGACACTGCAACAGTCTACACCTACGCAGGATGACATAAGGCAACTGCAAGAAATTTTGAAAAATGCAGCTGATGCAACAGAACTCGATGCTATAAATTATAACTCTTACCACACTTCAGAATACTGTAGCTGCTTTGCCTACTTCTCAGGAAATCAGAGATATGAGGAGAGCAGTACATCGAACTTTAAAATCTGAAGATATCAAAAACATTCAAGCAGAAATTGCGCAAATCAGAGAAACTGTGGCGACTCTCCCCAGCAATCAAATAATTAACAAACTACATGCATTATTTACAGAAATCAGAAGTAATGTACACGATCTTGCTACCCTGAGTTCTAAATTGAAACTTGTGGAAAATTTACAGGAGATTATATCTAAAATACTACTCTTGAAGCAAGTCAAGAATCTGTTTTATCAGGTTTTTCTACTCAACTTCACGATCTCAAAGAGGAATATAAACAACTGTATGTGGATATAAAAATCAAACCTTGCTACGATGAGTTGGTTCGTACTATCAACGAACACTTGGAACCGGTATTAAGCAGACTAGATGACGTAGATACTCGTGAATTTTATTCTATGGAAATTGTTAGGTTACAAAGTGTTCCAATAGCTCGAGGGCACTGGACGTACACCAATGCTGGCAATGTTTTCAAAATTATATCCGTACACTCAGGTACATGAATTTTTTGTTGATGGTAGTTTACGATTTCTGAAGTTAATTTTCTAAAACATGGAAAACATATTGAAGTTCCTCACTTTACTATAGTGCGAAAAGATGGTATACACAAAGCAGTTCAAATATCTATCGCATACTGGGATGAGTCTACAAATAAATATAAAGTACATGAAGACGAACAATTATCAGTTTGTGATATTGAAATTGGTGACAATTTGACACAAAGCAGTTATGCGCTGAGGACAATCCATTTTATGCGATATTCTTACTTCGAACTCGATGTCAAGACAAGATATAGTTCATGAATTACACAAACCAGCCCGTCGCAATTACATGCGATTAAGTGTAGTAATGAAAGGTGTAAATGAATTCTTCCAGGCTGATCTGATTGAGATGGCTCCTCCAAGGGGGACTTTAAAAAAATTGGATTAGATAAATCATGGTTACAAATATATGCTTACAGTTATTGATACCTTTAGCAATTATGCATGGGCTGTTCCCCTAAAATCCAAGACTGGTACTTGTGTTACCCAGGCTTTTAAGTCGATATTTAGTGAGGGAAGAATTCTAAAATATTTACAGACAGATAGAGGGAAAGAATTTTACATTGCTACATTTGCTAAGTTAATGCCACAACATAATATTAAACATTATTCTACATACAGTGATCTGAAAGCTAGTATAGTGGAACGATTCAACAGAACATTAAAAAATCGCATGTGGAGACAATTTACTCTACAGGGCAATTATAAGTGGGTGCAAATTTTACCCGAGCTAGTTCATGATTACAACAATACAGTACACAGTATTATTCACATGAAACCTGTTGAGGTAACCAAACCTGATGAGCAAAGATTGATTTCTACTGTTTATTGTAAAGAGTATACATATACTACCAAGAAGCCAAAGTTTAAAATAGGGGATCAGGCAAGGGTCAGTAAATATAGACAGTTATTCTAGAAGGGTTTTACTAGAAATTGGAGTACGGAGTTATTCTAAGTGATTCAAGTTTTACCAGGGAATAGAAATACATATATCATAAAAGATAATCATAACAAAATATTGAAAGGGAGATTCTATGAAGAGGAACTTAGTAAAACAAAATATCGAGATACATATCTAATCAAGAAAATATTGAAGAAGAAAAATAATAAATTGTATGTGAAATGGTTAGGTCTGCCAGACAAAAGTTGGATAGAAGTAAACCAGGTGATTCTTTGACACCAATATGGAATGTTGTAGAGGGTTTACCAGATGTAGTGGTAACTAATAAAAAATAATTGAGAGTTGTTACCTGATAACATAAGATGCCTCATTGCAGGCCCATCAGATTGTGGAAAAACACTCTGCTGGTTGATAAATTCTTGCTTGCCCCCAATCGGCTAGATTGGAAAAATTGACACTTGTATGTGTCTTCTAAAATTTTAGAACAACCGAAATACCAAAAACTCATGAAGCTGTACGAGGGACTGGGCATAGCTACATTTGCATCAACAATAAAACCTCTCGACCAATGTTTAAAGAATTCAGTTGTGATGTTTGATGATGTTTTTCTGGAAAATTAGAATGAAATTAGAATTTTTTTTACACAGGGTCGTCACAAAGAAATAAACTGCTTTTATTTAGCTCAAACTTATTCCAAAATTCGCAAACAGTTACTAGGAGATAATATACACTTAATCTGTTTGTTTCGTCAGGATCATACTAATTTGACAAATGTATACGATGATTATGTGGGAGGAGACTTAAATTACAACCAATTTTCAAAATTCTGTTCATATTTTTGGAACAGTGAAGATTTTGGATTTCTTGCTATCGACATGATTCGGAAACCTAACAATGGTAAATTCAGAAATAAAATCAACGACCTTTTAAACATTGAGTCGATATAAAATAACCATTAATCAAAAAATAACTATGACGAAACATAAAATAGAAGATAATTCGAAATTACGAGAGTACTTGTCCAAACAAAGGTTGGAAATCAGAGAATCGAGGTTTTTACGAACAACACAAGCGTCAAGAGCAACCTATTATCGATGAAATCAGTGGTCTCGGTAAAGAGATTAAGAGTGTGACAGAACAAAATAAAAACCTCATCAATGAATTGGTACCTCTCACTGCTAAAAATTATGCAGTTTTCCCTCCTACGCCATTATCTAGTATTCGCACACCCCTGGTACTTAAGGAACCACCTGCTAAAGCAGCTTTAGAAGAGTCAGAGAAAATCGAGTTGGGTCCCCTGGCAAGAGATTATTTGCGTGCAGGAAAATTCGAAAAAGATGAAGTATTTGGATTGTATCCAACTATGGAGGGTAATGAAGGTGTAGTATGGAAAAATGGGAAGTCTAAAGTAACATTCGAAGAGGACAACATAAAAATTAATTTGAGTGGCAGAAACAGCTGGTCCAGATATCCTGGTACCGTAGGGCTATGGGAGCTTCTTACCAAAAAAGAACCAATAAATTTTACAGAAGATAATTATCAAAGTTACTCTGAAATTTTGACACTCAGATGCTTTGTACCAAAATAACGATGCCAGTCAAAAGCGTGTGAAATCGAGCAACGGTGATAAATACAAAAATATGATTAAACCTATCTGGATTCTACTCAAAACCGGTAGTGGTATAAAACAATACAATACTCTATTTAAGGAATTTGTATTGGTAAACCATGTGAGAAAACTTATAGATAGGTTGATGGTTATAGCAGGGGAGGAAAATGCTGGGAACAATAATTTCCATAATGAGAAAATGGGTATTGTAAACATGATTAGTGACAAATTAGCTAATTTTATTGTAAACGATCCTAAAGGTATAGGATACTTAATTAAAATTATCAATATTTTACCTCCTAAATTCTGGAATATATCAGTAGGTCGAGATTTAGTGAATGATATTATTAATAAACTTCCGTTCGAGTTACACGTACCTGGTTACCAATATTGTGGTCCTGGTACAAAACGTGAGAAACGAATAGAAAGAGGGGTATTAATTCTCTGGATGCAGCTTGAAAAGAACATGGTATTGCATACAACACACACAAAGATCTGAATGATCGTCATGTGGTTGATCAAAAACTGGAAGAGGCAGCTTCTTGAAGATTAACAAACAGAGATGCATCGTTGGGTGAAAAAATAACAGCGTTGGGTACAACTATTGCTATGAATACAAAACAAAAATTAGGGTGGGGTTTGTAATATAAATACACTGAAATATAACAACAACAACAACAACATGAAACCAAAAGGAGTTGTGTACCAAATACCGTATAACGATCTTAAAAATTTAAAACTTAATTCGATTTTAAATAAAAAACGACAAGAAAAGAAGAGGCAATGTATTGCCAAAGGAAATGGAATGAAATTATTACTCAGTACGCCACAACTAAAACGATTGCAAAATTCAAGAAAGAAAACATACAGTGGAAGATTCATATTCAGCATTCCAGCTATCCTGGCTGCATTGGGGGCAGTTGTGAGCTTAGTTGGGGGTAGTGCTGCTATAGCCAAAACTGTGATTGATTCGAAAAAAAATAAGGCAGAACTAGGAGAGCAAAAGCGTCATAATCTTGCCATGGAGAAAAAAATAGGCAAAGGTGTGAAGTCTAGAGCACTTAGAAAATTAAAAAGAAAGAAGCTCTTACTAACCAAGATATTGAATATTTATTTAAAATATTTAAAATTAAACACTTCAGGGGGGTTTTCATGTCTGATTCTCTCCCTAAAGGTAGTCCTCACTCTCGAGAATGTGGCGTGGTGAATTTGGACAAGTTCGAAAACGTTGGTACTCACTCTGGATACGCTATTATAAACAAAATGACAATGCTTTTATTTTCTATTCTTTCGGAGGGGAACCCCCTACAGAATTAATTCGTTACTTGAAACATGTTAAAATTTATTACAACGACGATCATATTCAAGATTTCGATCAAATTATATGTGGTCATGTTTGCATTACGATGCTCAGAATTTTAAATAAAATACCAAACATCAAATTAAAAGATTTTCAAAAAGCTGTATTATATATTAAATATGGGAATTTTTCATCTCTCCAGCGAGACTTCTGTTTTGAAACTACATCTTCACGATGATATTACCTATCCAAAATCCATAGCTCTGAGAGGATTCTACAGCATGTATCTGATTCCGAATGTAACTACCTACAACAATACTATATTAGTACGTAATGAAAAAATAATTATTCATCCTGGACAGTTGTAACTACTAATGAAACAGTGGACTTATCTACCATGGGAGAACTTTTAGGATTCGAGAACAATAGCAAATTAGAACCAAGTGTTAGGCACGTAGGGAAATTTATACCAAAATTCTTAGCTATAGAGACATTGAATATTCACTGTAACATTGCCAAAGGTATGATTATCAAAGCAGAAGAAAATTCGATTGATAGCCACAAAGAAACAGATATTATTGCTACATTTAAACCGAATTCGGAATTTATGGAACCTATCTTCTATTCCCCAATCCCACCAGCCTATTTCCCTGTTTCTATTGATAAAGATAATTACATAGATATAACAATTACGAATGAGAGAAATGAAATCATCGATTTTGCCGGTGCTAATAGCACTTGCGATAATAGAAATTAATATTTAAAATATATTAATAAATACCAAGATGTAAAATATTGAGAGTTACGAATTACAGTCCTTCCCTCCAAACAGGAGGACATTTGCAAATTTGAATCAGCCCAATAGAGAAATCCAGTATGACATCACGGTGGGGGACGGATTCATTCATCCACATAGATCTGATCTGTATATAAAATTTGATATTGTAAAACAAAGTAATGGTGAAGAATATCACCTCCCCGGCGCTAATATAAAACTTATAGATAATTTTGTTCCATTCTTATTTTCTAGAATTGATGTCAGGAAGCATGGTACAGTGATTGACAGGATTGATTGCCCTGGAATTACATCCACTACAGTGGGGCATTGAAACTGTCCAAATCAGAGAGTGCATATTATAAAGTTGGTGGGTTCGAAGCTGGAACAAAAATTCAAGCAAAAAAGTCACACAGTACTATTCTCCATGAGATTGCTATTTGGATTTTTCTCTGATTATAAAGAAATTATGTGGAAAGGTGGTTTGAGTGTCAATTTCGCAGAGCATCCAATGATCATAATGCCATCATGAGATACAAAACTTTAAATGCAGATGGAACAGCTAATGAGGCTAGTTTACCCGAAACTGCGAAATGTGTGATCCAGTCTATGGAGTTGCGAAAGCCTATAGTTGAATATGAATCGAATTATGCTCTCGAATACAAAGTCAACATTTTGAAAAATCCTCAAATTCCGATTCAATGTTATACTTATCAATGCATTCAGTAGCTTGTGGAAGGTAAATTGTTTGAATTTGATCTTACTAATCAGTTCCAATCTTTGCAATATGACATGCCAGAGTTTGTAGCTGTGCTGTTTCAAACAGGGAGAGATGACAATCAGGAAAAGGATAGCAGCCAGTTTGATAATTGTAAAGTTAAAAATGTGTATCTGATGAATGGCAGAAATGAAGTATTTCCTCGTGAAAATTACAATTTAAACGTTACAGAACAATATTATTTAAAATTATATGAAGCTTATAGTGCATTTAAAATAGTAACTGAAGGTAACATATATATGTAGTATAATCCAGATGAGTTCATAATTCACAGACCAATGTTTTAAATAAATGCGTCAAAGAGAAAATTGGTATTTAAAAATGATCGAACTAATATTAAATTGGTATGTGAATTTCATGAAACTTTACCTGAAAATACAATATGCAGTGCAATTTTAATTGTGGAGAAATCATATATTTATGATGTAAAAAATGAATGAGTGATAGAACAATTTTAATAAGAGAGAAAAAAATATAAAAAATTAGACTACGTGTAGGATTTTTTAGTTATTTTCAAAATTTTGGTTTGATGTTATTTTTTTTCACATGTGTTGAGTGCAATTATTATTAACTTCTAAACTAAAGTGTCCCCAAGGCAAAGTATGGATTCCACACTCGAGAATACACCTCTTGTCGTTGTGTGGATCAAAGGCTATTTTTTTTTAAAATTATATTCGTTGTAATCTCATGGTTTGAGCTTTGTATTATATTATCCTCTCGAAGTATCCTCGACTGTGAAGCAAGGCAATCAATAATACCTGGAATGTTAGTTTGTTTTCCACGGTATCTTTGCACGTTCCTTTTGCTTTCTTCGTGACACTGCTCTCTGTTCTGAATGTATACATCTTCGAACGCAAAGCAGCGAACTCAACAATAATATTTCCGTTACATTCATCTTTTAATTTGCCGAGAACCTTCTTGTTCTGGGAAGGAATTCCAAATCTGTTAGGTTGCGGGTAGGAAGAAGTGTCGAAATACCCAAGCATGGAAGGATGTTTAAGATCTTCGTAGAGGTTAGGAGTTTGTATGTCATAAATAAAACTATCGGTGTCTATGTTCAAAATTGACAGCTTATCATTATAGAAGGGTTTCATAATATTATAATGAAATTCGAACATGTACAGTTTCGACATGTTAAGAACTGTTGCACCAACATAAATAGGTTTTCTGAATTTTATTAATTTTATATCTAGATTAAAAAGTGTTAAATTCTCGTTGTAAATTCTTCGCGATTTGAATCTAGGATCTGATACCAATTTTCTACATTTATTATTATCTAAAACCAAGTTTATGTCTATACGCTTTCTGACGTTCTCCATTGTTTTTCCATTAACAGCATTATTCATTAGTTTATAAAGATCTTTATCTAATTCTGAAATGGCAGCTGTTCTGTATCTCTTGTTGGTCTCAATATAAGACTTTAAGTAGTGTTATTTGACCTATTACTGGGACGATAGAGTATGATACTTTTTCCGATTTACCTCCGGCTCCCGAAATTAAATGTCCGCCTGATTCTAATCAAAGCAAGCTTATGTTAACTCTGGAGAGAAAAGAGTGATATGTCGTCCACTACAAGAATCTCCAGTTTTTGATTGGGAAGGGTGTTCAGGTAGTAAATGTGAGAAGAAATCTCAAGTTCAAACACTCTCCATGGTTAAAATAGTAGTGTAAAATACTATAATACTGGGTCGATAAAGTATGAGCCCCCCTCAGGCAGATTTGGCTACACTTAAAACTAGCTCAAGATGTGCATATGAGCTTATTGCTCAAGTGTGGTACTCTGCCTAACCCAAGATTTTTGTAAAAATGCCCTCTGGAATTTCCCGTGAAAGTATGACCCCCCTCAGATTGATTTGGCTACACTTACAAAAGCTGCATCTGCCAGATTGTTGTCCATAAGCTTGTTAAAAATATGCCCCTCTTGATATTGTTTTGGCTACACTTAAAACTAAGCCAAGATGCTCATAAGAGCTTATTGCCTCTAGTGTAATACTCTGTAAAGTGTAATCTTATTAGCTACATCTACACCCACACCCACACCCACCCACACCCACCCACACCCACACATATTTACTTCCGGTCCACTTCCGGTTTAAGTTCAGAGAATTAATATGCAGAGGCTTTCTAGAATTGCTCTGTGACTCTCATTTCTTACATCATAAACATATGATTTTTCACCTATAAGAATAACACTACATATGGTGTCATCAGGGAGTGTATCATGGAATTCACATATAATTTTAATGTTTGTCCTGTCATTAACCACAACTTGTTTTCTTTTTGAGGTGTTGATGACAAACATGGGTCTCTGTGTGCAAAAACTGTTCAAAATTATTAATGCAGAGGTGAGAGATACAATTGTTGTACATGGTGAGGTAATAGGGCCTAAAGTCCAAAATAACATATCCTACATAGCAAAGGGCTCAGAGGTTTATGTATATGACATTTACAATCTAACACCAAGATAAACAAGACCCTACATGAGAACTCTTGATGTATTGAGTGAGGCTGGGTTCAAGAATATAATTAAGGGCAGAACAGTGCACTTAAATGATGATTTCTGGGCAAACATAGAGTCTGAAAAGTCAATTTTGTTCCCACACTTGGATCAGATAGAGGGATTTGTGTTCTATCACAACACTGCTCACCCTGTTGTAACAGACTGCAAATTTCAGCAGAACATATTCAAATACAAAACCCAGTGGTACAAGAACAGGACACTGTCTGGAACATCTGTGGCAGTAACTAGGGAGCATTGCAGTAGGTTTTTGGGAAAATAAGACATACTCCAGCACATAAAGGATGCAGATGAAGATGTCAAGGATAAGTTTGTGGAAGATTTGCTGTTAAAATCTCTAAGAGATTATATGGATGAGTGCAACATAGATGCAAGCCAGGTTGCAGCTTTGAAGAGTTACATGAATACTTTCTTCAAGCTGCTGGCTGAGCACAAGTGCCCTGTCAAGAATCAGGAGAAGAGAATTTTAAAGCACTGGACTATTGCCCAGATACAGAATCCATATATCGATTAACATATATATAACTCTGGGCACTCAATTACGTAAAAAGCATTGAATTTTACCTGTTTTATAAGCAATTAATTACATAGAAAGCATTGCATGCATTAATTATCTAAAAGCATTGAACTTTATATGTTCTCTGAGCAGTTTTCTTGTATTCAGATACATGTGATCAATGTTTCCTAATTACATAGAAAGTATTGCATGCCTTCAGATATATATGTAAGCACTTAATTGCATAGAAAGCATTGCATGTTGAGGAAATTAATTATCTAAAAGTATTGAACTTTACATGTTCTGTGAGCAGTTTTCCTGTATTCAGATATATGTGATCAATGTTTCCTAATTACATAGAAAGCATTGCATGCCTTCCTGAAGTAATTAATTTATATAGAGCCTGTCTTCAGATACATGTAAGCACTTAATTACATGCATTGCATTCAACTTTACATGTTCTCTAAGCAGTTTGCCTGTATTCAGATACATGTGATCAATGTTTCCTAATTACATAGAAAGCATTGCATGCCTTCATAAAGCACTTAATGACATTGAATCCTGAATCAATTAATTATATAGAACGCATTGACATTTACATGTTCCCTTTATAAAGCAATTAATTATATAAAAAGCATTGACATTTGCATGCATTGACATTTGCATGTTATATGAATACTTAATTACATAGAAAGCATTGCTTGTAATACAGAGCTAGGGTTGTGTTAGATTCACTCCTTCACAATTTTACCTACCAAGTGGATGTGCTTTCTGAAAGCAGGTAAATATTGTATATATATTTATTATGGAATATTATAAAGAAGAATAGTTTCCACCCTATAGGGTGGAGGAGAATAGGGTAGAGAGGGACTGTTGCTATTGTCCTGTTGATCCTGAATCAGGGGAATCTCAGTGCAGTCCTACAGTTTTGAAAGTTATGCTGATATTCTTCTCTGTGCTGTCACTGATTCTGATTCTAGGCCACTTGTATTTCTGGTGACTGGGCTTTGATTGTGCATACTTATGGGTTGCCCACATGCTTTTGGACTGCTGCATGATTGTAAATATTGCTTATTTACAGCCTATTCTGTTTAGGCAGGCAGACCCTGTTAGGATAGACAGCAGTCAAACTACAGATTTTCACAGAGTGAACATATAAAGTGAATAACAGTCAAACCCTTGTCAGTATAAGTATTCAAACCCTGTCAAGATAAATAGCAGTTAAATTCTGTAAAGATATGTATGTATTTCCTAATATAAACTAACAAAATTCTAATATTTATTTTTGTTTAACAGGTACAACAAGTTCCTGAGTACATCAGCAGTTGCTGAGAAATACAAGGCAGCAGGCAAGGTAATATGAGATTACTAAGGATATAAACAATATTAGCTTATAGAAGGCAGTGTGTATCTTATCTAATTGCATGGATAATCTTGACACAGGATTTTTTGAGAGAATATGCATTTCAAAGTACATAAAATCCAAGTCTCTTGTTGAGGATTTCAGGATCAGATTCTCTGGCCTGTCTGAATATGACCTGTTTGCTGTATAGAATGGAACTGAAATGCAATGGGTGATTATTAGTGACAGGCTATTCCAATATCTGTGCTTTAAGTTTATTAATAAGTTTGAAAAATTTGTATACAACAGGTGCAGAAGAATTGTTGGATTCTTTGTTAATTTTTATACAGACAGCTATTATTACTATTGCATGCTGAAATTGTTTGATAATCACTGGTTCAACAATTGCTATGAATTGTTTGCAGAGTATAGTATGTACATACTTGCAGATCAGAGTTTAAATTGGAGGCATTACAAATTTTTGAATAAAATTATTAACGGGGAGTTTATAGATAAGAATATTGAATTTGTTACAACAGATAATAGGTATTTGTACAGTAGTGAGGATTTTAATCCGGATCTTGTCTAGTACTCCAAGTATACATACCTGAATAAGCTTATTATGTATTTTATAAGACAAAAATTTAGGGATTGTACTTATGATTGTATTGTTGAATCACTGGAGGAGAACAACTTGAATGACACATGCAACTGTGGGAAACAATTATCTAGTCTCTCAGTGTAATTTCAATGTATTTCAGACACAAGAATCTGGCAGTAGGCATCAACCTGCTGCAGCAGCCCTGATTATCAGCAAAAACAGCAATCAAGGTAATGTTCAAATAGAGCTCTGTAATTGTTAAATATTTGCTGCAAACAATCTCAAACTAGGGCATGTAGAGGGTGTTTATGTAAATTGTTTTCTATATGCTTGGGTAGCAACTAGAATTGTATGGAATCATTTGATACAGGATTTTTTGAGAGAAGATGCATTTCAAAATATATAAAATCCAAGTCTCTTGTTGATGATTTCAAGCTTAGGCTCTCTGGCCTGTCTGAGTATGACCTGTTTGCTGTACAGAATGAAACTGAAATGCAGTGGGTACTTATAAGTGACAGAATTTTTCAATACCTGTGCCTTAAAATGCTTAGCAAGTTTGAAAGAATTGTCTACAACAGGTACAGGAGGATTGTTGGATTTTTTGTTAATTTTTACAAAGACAAGTGTTATCACTATTATTGCATGTTGAGATTGTATGACAATTACTGGTTCAACAATTGCTATGAATTTCCTGCAGAGTATAGGATGTGCATGATTGCAGAGCAGAGTTCAAATTGGAAGCATTACAAATATTTTAATAAAATTAACAGAAAATTGATAGATAAGAGTGTTGAATTTGTCACAACAGATGATGGAAACTTGTACAGTGGTGAAGATTTTAATCCAGATCTTGTCAGCTGCCCAGAACATATACACATAAGTGAGATTATTCTGTATTTTCTGAGACAAAGATTTGGGGGGGATTGTCATTATAAGTGTATTGTTGAATTATTAGATAATAATAATTGTATATGCAACTGTGGGAAACAATTATACAGTCTGCCTGTGTGATAATACATAAATTTGTATTTCAGATACAGGAATCTGGGAATAAGAAGAGAGCAACAGCCCTAAAAGACAGAAAACATCAAGCAAGGTAATTGAGATTTTTTTGTTGAAATAGAGTTATGTGACTGTTAAATATTTGCTAGAAACAATCTTAATTTAGTTATATTGTATGGAATTACCTGATACAGGATTTTTTGAGAGAAGATGCATTTCAAAATATATAAAATCCAAGTCACTTGTTGATGATTTCAAGCTTAGGTTCTCTGGCCTGTCTGAGTATGACCTGTTTGCTGTACAGAATGAAACTGAGATGCACTGGGTGCTTATCAGTGACAGGATTTTCCAATACCTGTGCCTAAAACTTCTTGGCAGGTTTGAAAGATTTGTATACAACAGGGGCAGAAGGAATGTTGGATTTTTTGTTAACTTTTATACAGAAAGGTATCGCTATTATTGCATGTTGAGATTGTTTGATAATCACTGGTTCAACAATTGCCATGATTTCTGTTTTGAGTACAGGATGCACATGATTGCCTCTCAAAGCTCAAATTGGATGCATTATAAATTTTTAAATAAAATGATTGATATGAACTTGAAGCACAGTGAATTCATTACCACAGATGAGGGAAATTTGTATAGTGGGGTGGATTTTGATCCTGACCGGGTTGAGTATTCAAAGCACACATATCTCAATGAGCTTGTTATGTATTTTCTGAGGCAAAAATTTAGGAATTGTGATCATGAGTGTGTTTTCCTAACACTAGAGGAGAACAATTGGAATGATGTATGCATCTGTGGGAAACAATTATCTGACCTGCCAAAATACAGTGAGCATCCATCTGAACTCAGTTTCATTTTTCACAGCAAACAGATCATATTCTGATAATTCATAGAACACAAGCCTGAAATCCCTCAAAAGTGACTCTGATTTTATGTATCTTGAAAGATTTCTTCTGTCAAAAAACATTATTGTATAAGCAATGTAAACAGTGCTGTATATACAATTGATTGGCAATAAATCTGGATAGGAACAGGTGCATGACGAGATAATAACTATCACAATTGTTCTGTACTTCAGGCACATATGCTAGCCCTCTAGCACAACAACACACTCAAAAATACAATTTTGCAATTTTTTAAGAGCATGTTGTATACTCGTTTTCAGCACCTCAGCCCTGGGCTGATGATGCTCACTGCCCACTGCCAGACCTTTGCGCCTGAAATACATGATGTTTGATGGCTTTCAAAAATTTTAATCATCTGCTCTATGTATGTATTATTGGCAGGTCAGATAATTGTTTCCCACAGTTGCATACATCATTCCAATTGTTCTCCTCTAGTGTTAGGGAAACACACTCATGATCACAATTCCTAAATTTTTGCCTCAGAAAATACATAACAAGCTCATTGAGATATGTGTGCTTTGAATACTCAACCCGGTCAGGATCAAAATCTACCCCACTATACAAATTTCCCTCATCTGTGTTAATGAATTCACTGTGCTTCAAGTTCATATCAATCATTTTATTTAAAAATTTATAATGCATCCAATTTGAGCTTTGAGAGGCAATCATGTGCATCCTGTACTCAAAACAGAATTCATGGCAATTGTTGAACCAGTGATTATCAAACAATCTCAACATGCAATAATAGCGATACCTGTCTGTATAAAAGTTAACAAAAAATCCAACATTCCTTCTGCCCCTGTTGTATACAAATCTTTCAAACCTGCCAAGAAGTTTTAGGCACAGGTATTGGAAAATCCTGTCACTGATAAGCACCCAGTGCATCTCAGTTTCATTCTGTACAGCAAACAGGTCATACTCAGACAGGCCAGAGAACCTAAGCTTGAAATCATCAACAAGTGACTTGGATTTTATATATTTTGAAATGCATCTTCTCTCAAAAAATCCTGTATCAGGTAATTCCATACAATATAACTAAATTAAGATTGTTTCTAGCAAATATTTAACAGTCACATAACTCTATTTCAACAAAAAAATCTCAATTACCTTGCTTGATGTTTTCTGTCTTTTAGGGCTGTTGCTCTCTTCTTATTCCCAGATTCCTGTATCTGAAATACAAATTTATGTATTATCACACAGGCAGACTGTATAATTGTTTCCCACAGTTGCATATACAATTATTTATTTATTTATTTATTTATTTATACATACTCCCCATAACAGAGCTATTGCTCCACTTACAACGGGGGCTTACAAGTAAATAAACTATGGTACATAATATCCATATACATAAACATATATTAACATATACATAAACATAAATATTAACATATACAAACACATAAACCAATTGCATATACACAAATAATTAAATGATATTAATGCCTATTTTCAGTTTGTGTTATATTATATTGTATTATAAAATTATATTTAGCATTGATAAAATAACTTGAAATATAGAATTACAATTTTTTAAATAAAATACTAATTAAGAATAAAATTGTTTAATGACAGATAAATATTTCTTGTAGGACATAGCAAAATCAATATTAACATTATTTTGTATTAGTACATTATGAGCTTTACATATTTGAACCATTACTGAATTCTGATGTACAATATTTTTAGAATTAACGAAAGAAAATGGCAAATAAGAACGAAGCGTTCTAGGTTTAATTGTGAATCCTATCAACTGAAGACAATCTTGAGCATCAATTAAGTTATTTATAAATTTATAAAGTAAAATATGTTTGGCTAGTTCTCTTCTTGATTGTAATGAGGAGAACCCAAATTCAGATAAAATAGTATTATAGGATATTCTTTCTAAATATGAAGATCTTTTAAATTTTTTGTAATATAAATATCTTACAAACTTATTCTGAACATTTTCAATTAAATCACGGTAGCATTGAAAATAAGGATCCCAGATGACACTAACATACTCTAACTTACTTCTTAATATCGAATTGTATATTGAAGCAATAGCTTGAATATTATTAATTTCTCTGGTAGTTCTAAATATAAAGCCTAAAATTCTAAATGCATCCGATACTAATTATCTAATAATTCAACAATACACTTATAATGACAATCCCCCCCAAATCTTTGTCTCAGAAAATACAGAATAATCTCACTTATGTGTATATGTTCTGGGCAGCTGACAAGATCTGGATTAAAATCTTCACCACTGTACAAGTTTCCATCATCTGTTGTGACAAATTCAACACTCTTATCTATCAATTTTCTGTTAATTTTATTAAAATATTTGTAATGCTTCCAATTTGAACTCTGCTCTGCAATCATGCACATCCTATACTCTGCAGGAAATTCATAGCAATTGTTGAACCAGTAATTGTCATACAATCTCAACATGCAATAATAGTGATAACACTTGTCTTTGTAAAAATTAACAAAAAATCCAACAATCCTCCTGTACCTGTTGTAGACAATTCTTTCAAACTTGCTAAGCATTTTAAGGCACAGGTATTGAAAAATTCTGTCACTTATAAGTACCCACTGCATTTCAGTTTCATTCTGTACAGCAAACAGGTCATACTCAGACAGGCCAGAGAGCCTAAGCTTGAAATCATCAACAAGAGACTTGGATTTTATATATTTTG